>NC_056741.1:566338548-566388548 GCF_019279795.1 Protopterus annectens | reverse complement strand
TTTTTAATAAAAACCAAATTATAAAACTCCTTTAATGGTAGCAATAATAAAAAACTCTTATAGGTAGCAAGTTTTATTATTCTTTTAGTGTTATTGTTTTGATTTCTTTTTTGGTTTTCAATTTTCTTACTGAAATTATGTGTATGGAATATGTGATTGTTAATATTGTGTACATGGAAGCTGTGAAACAGAGTGATTGTCAGCATTGGATTCTGGAATTCACCCACCAAAAAAAAACCAAACCCTTTCCAGGGCAAACTGACTTAAGAGGGGTTAATTGGCTACGTCCAATCATCTAGATTTTGAGGAAGTTTGGCTTGACACATAAGTACACCTTGACACATCCAACAATTGAACCAATACGCAAAAAATGAAAATGATCTCTGTATTTATCATAAACAGCAGAAAGTTGTATCACACATGCATCTTGTACAGCAGCGAAGGCAACCCTGCCTTGTCTGCCTGAAGTAGTAGAAGTAGAAAAAATAGTTCTATATAGTTCTATATATGAGATAATGTACACTGTACCAAATCTAATCTGATTGACTCTTAGGATAACAAATCTATTGTCTGGGACCAACATATAAACAGACACAAGTATAAGTCATTTTATATAATGAATGGATTCCACAAACCGCTGGATATTATCCCATATATCTGCAGTACCATAATAGTAATGATAAGTATATCATAAGTTTATGTTTGATTGACTCAAGCAACTGCAGTAAATGTTGGATGGCAAGTATGTGCATATGTGAATGAATGGTGCATATGTGCATGTCTTAAAAGTGCACAGCAACCCATCTGCTCAGTGTCGGTAAATAAGGAAGCTCTATGTGCTTGTAAATGGACATATACAAAATCAACAGAGCTCAACAATGGAGGTGCAAATAAACCAGCTCACAGAGCCAGTGAATGTCAACACATGAAATGAACCACAAGCATGATAATGGCATGAAATCCTCAACTGCTGGCATACTAGCATGAATGTGATACTGTGATCCATGACACTGTTACTACACTGTAATGTGTAATACATATACAACACATAGGTTATGTCCATGACAGTAGGTGGCCACACCATAAGATTGTTTAAAAACAGCGATTTATTTAACTTAGGTTCATTCTGCAAGATGACATAAAAACCCTAGAAAAAACCATACCTAGCTCAAAAAAAATCGCAACTGAGCTCAAAACCAAAAAAGCCAAAAAACAGTTTTCACACATAACAATTAAAAATAATCCATTTCTAATCAAAGAAAGAAAATAAATGTTCAAAACCAAATAAGAAACAGATTCAGATAAAAATTTAACAGTTGAAAGTTAACTATGATATATCAATGAAAGTAGTTAAATGATTGATGATCTATATTTTAAGTCATTAAATATTTTTTGCAAAATTTGATATTGTATATATATTTTACCTTTTTGAAAAATTTGTATTATTTTTAATTTTGAAAAAGCAAAGCACACAATTTGTATTTAATTTAACTGTGTGAACAATTGTGTTTTGCTTTGTTGGAATATAATGTCAGGCTGATTAATATATGCGACTTGATAAATAAACAATAAACAATATATAATCACAATATACAGACATATACATATTATATTATTAGTTGTGTGTAACATTGGTGAAACAGTTGTGTGTATCTCATTGTCTGATTACCCCAGGGACTACATAGATGTGTAGAATGGGTGTGCTTCATTGTCAGGCATAATTATGAATAATTTAATGCATCAAGACATAATGTGATGCACATACAAGCATAATGAGAAGTTAAATGTATGTATGTTTTTAGTTAATCCTAAAAGAAAAACTGTGATATTATGTTGGCGCACAGAAGACAGAAAAGTTTTTGATACCAATGAAAAAAAGTATTTCTCCAACCTAAAACCTAATTATAAAATAACCTGTGTATATGTACAAAATATTTAACTAAAATATGAAAAATCATGTTGTTACTACTAAATATCTTCAAAATGAGGCATTACTTACCACATTCAGATGCTCCCTTGCAAAGTTATTTCCCAAAATATGAAAAAGATCATAATTTCCATAACCATTAGTCTAAAACAAACTTTGATATCTGTAATGGGTACAACATAAAGGCACAGTTTATTTACAATGTTGGAAGTATGAATACTGTCTTCAAAATGAGGTATTACTTAGCACATTCAGATGCTCCCTTGCAAAGTTATTTACCAAAATATGAAAAAATCATAATTTCCATAATCATAAGTCTGAAACAAACTTTGATATCTGTACATGTGTACAACATAAAGGCACAGTTCTTTTACCATGTTGGAACTATGAATACTGTCTTCAAAATGAGGTATTACTTACCATATTCAGATACTCCCTTGCAAAGTTATTTACCAAAATCTAAAAAAAAAAAAGTCCTAAACAAATGGATATCTGTACGTGTGCAGCATTTAGACCCATTTGTTTTACCATGTAGACAGATATCATTGTAAATACACACATTCTTGGTGTGGCCAACATACTGCTGAATGGGTACATGTAAAGAGAAAAAGAAAGGTAAGGACCACCACTCCACTAAAGAACCCGGAACAGGCATGGGACTTTAGTGGCATGTGCAAGGCCATATGATCTGTCCGATACCTGTGCTGGCTACCCACTCAGACAGCTGATACCACTACAGTCTCACGACCTCCTTCAGTGTCAGCAGTCTTTCTTACCTATGCCTTTTCTCTTTACATGTGTTCATTTAGCAGTGCACCTAAGGGATCAAGTTCTGTATTACTAAGCCCTTCCTGTCACCTAAACTCTACACATGCCTGTTAAAAGAAGAATAAAAAAAAGAAGTATTGCAGGATGGTTACTGACATATTAGATTGTAAGTAGTAGCACTCTCCTGAAACAGGGACTTCATTTGTCAGCAACCTGTGGGTCTTGGATCCGATATCGGATCCGAGCCGGCAACTTGTTTCATAGGTAATGGATCCGAGCTCCTAGCTCCTCCCCTCACCCATAATCCCCTGCCAACCCTCCATGACCTCAGATCTAGTTTGCCGCGCTTGTGAGTAGCTGGATTTTTCAGAGCTCTTAGAGACTTATTAAGATAAGTGTATTTTCTTCATTCCTTTCTGTCTTTAAACTTAAAACAGTGTGTAAGTGTTAGGTTCCCTTTATTATTTGTACCTTTTACATAGTTTTTTTTCCCTCCCCTCGCTGGTCGTTAGTGAGTGTGTGTGTGTTAGTGTTTTGGGGCCTGTGTGCTTGTGTAGTACTTTTCTTCCCTCAGTATGGCAGAGGCCCCAAAAGCCATTTTTTCAAAATGTACCGAGTGTGGCCATAAGCTCTCCCCAGCTGATGGCCACACTCGGTGCGTTCGGTGCCTTGGAGTTGAACACCTCTCCTCAGGCTGTGTCATTTGTGCAGCGTTCAACCCCAGGGCACTGAAAGAGCGGAGGTCGAAGCTGGTCCTGGCGGGACTTTTGCCCCCGGACTCAGCTTTAGCCCCCGCACCTCCCGTGACACTACCACAGCCTGTGGTGATAGCCACTCCTGCCCCCCTTCCTTCGGCCGGGACTCAAACTCCCGCTAAAGCGCCGGAGGACAGGGAGGCCAGGAGGGAGAAACGAAGGGAGAAGCACCACAAGTGGCGGGCCGAGGCCTCCTCTTCGGCCCTGCCGGCTAAGCGGGCTACTCCCTCCACAGCTTCTAGGTCTCCTCCTCCTCGGCTCCGATCTCCTTGTTTCTCCCCAGGACCCGAGGAGGAGGAGGCCCGATCTCCATCGAGGTCATCGAGGTGGCATTCCAGGCCTGCCTCGGTGGCCTCATCGAGATCGACTTACAGTATGTCAGATGCAGACTTGGACCAGATGATGCGAAGGTTCATCCAGGCCCAGCTGCAGATGGGAGTGCTCTTGCTTCCCCCCCCCCTTCGGGGGGGAGCTCGACACCCTTTTTTGCTCCAATTGCTCCTTCTCTGACCCGCTTCTCGGGTTCAGAGCGTTCGAAGCCGGGCAGCGTCGGAGCCGACAGTACTTAGTACTTCGGATCCAACCCTGCCCTCGAGTCTGTCGGATCTGACCTCTCGGAGCCGTGGGCCGAGCTTCGGATCCGGGGGATTCAGTGTGCCTTCGGCTCCGTCCAGGTTGGAGCACACTGGTCCTTCGGATCCGACGGTCTCGGTGCCGGCTCCGATCCCTTCATCGGATCCGAGTGGGAGTCGGCTCTCGGAGCCCAGGGGGAGCGGTTCCCCCTCGGCCTTCGATGTAGTGGAGAGGGCTCTGTCGAGAGTATCCGGACCCCCGGCCCTTGTCTCGGCTCCACCCTGCACTCCCTCTCTGCTGGGCCAGGCTTCCATCACCCGGCCACAGGGACAGCCTGCTTTGATGTCCCAGGTTGTTCCATTGGAACAGGATGTTGCTGGCGAGACCTCCACGGACAGCCTCCCCGAGGAAGTGCCTCGCAAGCACAAGTGTAAGAGGAGGCACGTGGACTCCCCTGAGTCCTTAACCGAGGACATGGACTTGGATGAAGAGGAAGGCTCCCCAAGATCACCCCCTGAGGATGTCTCCTTTGGAGACATCATGGAAATGCTTAGGATCAGAGGTGGGTGGTCTGCCCCAAGGCTTCCTCCGACGAGTCCGTGTTTCTGGAGGCATTCGAAGCAGGCCCATCTACCTCTTGGGTGTCGCCTCTGGCCAACCTCCTGGTGGACCTTATTACCACCAGGGCGTGGAAAGACCCGGACACCGTGGAGCCAGTCCCTAAACGCCCGGACAGGATACTGAGGCCCCCCCCCCCGCAGACCGGTCCCACTGGAGCAAGGGTGCCCCCCGTAGATGCCATGTTGACGGCGGCAGCCACGAAGAGGGAACTAGCTCAGGAGAGCCCCTCAGTCCACCCACTCGATGGATCGCTTAGGGAAGCGAGTTTTTAGTTCAGCGACCTTTTCGGTAAGGTCCCTGAACTATATGGCACACGTCATCAGGATGCAGCGGGATCTTATCAAAGAATACGCTGCTTCCCCCCCTGAGTCCATGTCGGCGGAAGACAAACAGTTGTACTCCACCCGAATGGCCACTCTGAGATCCATCTCAAATACCTCTATGCGGCTATTTTCCCACGCCACCGAGGGAGCCGCTAGAGCTAGCGGAGCGGGCCTAGTCATGAGACGACAGGCCTGGCTCCGGCATTGTGACTTTGTGGAGCCTTTTAAAGCATCCTTTGCGAACGCCCCTTTCGATGGTTCTGCCCTGTTTGGCAAAACGGTTCGCGAGACGCTAGTTCAGAGCGAGAAGGACGGGAAGACGTCTGCCGTCGGAGTCCACTTCTCTGCTCCCCAGCTGTCCTTTTTGAAGAACCAAAAGGGTCAGAAGAAGATGTGGTTCCGGAAATCGCAACATTCCCAACCCGCTCCGGACAACCAGTCCTTCCGTGGCAGAGGAGGACAGGGAGGACGCCGCCCCAGGGGCAGAGGGGCTCCGAGGAACTTTGGGTCCAGAGAATCCTTCTCTGACCGGCCCACGCAGCAGCCATGAAGGGTTGCCCGGCTGCTCCACTCTGGAGGCAGTTGGGGGGGGGCACTTCTCGGATCACCTAGCGGCATGGGAGTCCATCACGTCAGACCGCTGGGTGCTTCAAATTATATCCAGAGGGTACAAAATTCCAATGCTTTATGTCCCCAAAATCAGGAACCTCCCTGATATACCACCCAATCAGAGGGAGGCTGCAGCCGCAGAAATCCAGCAGCTGCTAGGAAAAAGAGCCATCCAGCCCATCCCCCAAGACCAGCTCGGATTAGGGTTCTACTCCAGGTTCTTTCTGGTGCCAAAAAAGACGGGGGACTTGAGACCAATTCTAGACCTTTGCCGTTTGAACCTGTCGGTAACTAAGGAAAAATTCCTAATGGTCACTCTTCAATCTATTCTCCCCCTCCTACGGGAAAATAATTGGATGTGCTCTATAGACCTCAAGGATGCGTACTACCACATTCTAATGGACAGACGATCCAGGAGGTTTCTCCGCTTCCGGCTGGGAGCCAGTCACTACCAGTTCAGGGTCCTTCCCTTTGGCCTCACCACAGCCCCCAGGGTGTTCACCAAGGTGTTAGCAGTGATAGCGGCCCACCTGAGACTCCAGGGAATGCAGGTCTTCCCGTACCTGGACGACTGGCTCCTGACCGCCCCAACAAGGCATCTACTTTGCTCAGCCAGAGATTACTTTCTCCGCCTAGCCCCCCAATTAGGCATCACGATCAATGCGGACAAATCTTTCCTTGCTCCGACACAAGTCATAGAATTTATAGGAGCCAGAATAGACACCAGAGATCTACGAGCCTTCCTGACTTTGGAACGACTACGGAATTTACAACTTCATGTGCGGGCCATCCTCCAGTCAGAAGCCCCACCAGCAGAATTGGTCCTGAGGGCGCTGGGCTCTATGGCGGCAGTGATAACGCTCCTTCCATGCGCCCGCCTGAACATGAGGGTACTGCAGTAGACCCTTCTAGTGCAATAGTCCTTTCAGTCTTTTCCTCTCCATCACCCCATCACTATCAGCAAGGCTTGCAGGAGGGCCCTGTTATAGTGGCTTCATGCTCCGGATCTCCATACGGGCCGACCCTTCTGCACTCCTCCCCCTCTCGCCACGGTGACCACGGATGCCTCCCGCCTAGGGTGGGGGGGGGCATTATTCAGGCAGGACAGTCCAAGGCACGTGGAACGATACAGAGACCTCCCTGCATATCAACGTTCTGGAGATGAGAGTGGTGCTGTACGCGTTGCAAGCACTTCAGAATCTCCTCCCTGTAGGAACTATTGCAATTCAGTCGGACAACATGTCTGTTGTCTGGTACATCAACAAACAGGGGGGAACCAGGTCCTACCCTCTATGCCGTGAAGCCATTAGAGTGTGGGAATGGGCGATTTCCACCAACCGCTTTCTGATTGCAACGCACATTCCGGGGCGGGCCAACATCCTAGCGGACAAACACAGCCGCACCATTTTTCCCCTTACGAGTGGTCTCTCAACCAACTAGTAGCGAAGCAGATATTAGCAATATGGGGGCAACCCTGCTGCGATCTCTTTGCCTCTCCCTCAAACACCAAATGCGACAATTTCTTCGCTCTGATTCCCCCTCCAGGGGAAACTCCAAGAGACACTCTGGTGCATGCTTGACCGCCCGGTCTACTTTATGCCTATCCTCCTCTACCCCTGATGCTACAGCTCTTACAGAAAGCCTCGCGGTTGGGGAGCAGAATGATCCTCATTGCCCCATTCTGGCCTCGGCAAACTTGGTAGCCTTACCTGTGGTCTTACCTAGTGAATCCCCCCTGGATTCTGGATCCCAGTCCGGATCTAATCTCCCATCTGTCGAGCTTGTCGACCCCAAATCTGGACAGTCTGAAGCTGACAGCTTGGTTGCTCCAGTTCCACTCATAGTTAGGACTCCCGGTATCTCTTCACCAGTCAAAGCCATCCTCGTGGCAGCGCATAAACCTTCCACCAGGAAAGTGTACCGCAGTAAATGGAAACGTTTTTCCGTCTGGGCGGAGCATCATAATCTAGATCCCTTTACGGCCCCTCTTCCATCCATACTAGACTTCCTAACCAGACTCTTTCAGGAAGGCGCTAGTTGCTCAACCGTCAAAGTACAATTGGCGGCCATCTCCCATTACCATGTGGGACATGACACAGGGCCCTTGATGTCGGCCAAATTGTGTAAAACCTTTCTCAAGGGTACTTTTCTGCTCAGACCCCCTATCAAAGAAGCCGTACCCCCTTGGGATCTTTCACTAGTTCTTCAAGCCCTAACTGCTCCCCCATTTGAGCCTGCCGCTTCAGTGGATCTCAAATACTTGTCCTGGAAAACAGCATTCCTTGTAGCCATTACTTCTGCGAAAAGAGTTTTGGAACTTCAAGCCCTTTCTGTGAAGCCTCCTTACTTGATTTTTCATCCGGACAGAGTGTACCTCAGGACCATTCCCTCCTTCCTTCCCAAAATAGCATCAGAAACCAATATAAATCAATCAATAAATCTACTGGTCTTCTTTCCTAAATATCAGAATAAAGGAGAGTACAAGCTGCACTCAGATGTTCATAGGCAGCTACGTTTTTATACTCATAGGACTGCTGGTCACAGACAATCCAACCAGCTGTTCATTTCCTTTGCCAAATTCAATTTGGGGAAAGCAGTCTCAAAAATCACCTTGTCACGCTGGATTTCCCAATGTATTCTTTTAGCGTACCAAGCTTCTGGGAGACCCACACCTGGAGGAGTTTGCGCACATTCAACTCGTTCCATCTCTACTTCTGCTGCCTTCAAATCTAGAGTTCCGTTGGATGATATTTGTTTGGCAGACACTTGGGCCTCATCTCATACCTTTATTAACCACTACAAACCGGACGTAATTTCTAGAGGGAGAGCATCCTTTGGCTCTGCGGTGCTCCGCAATATCCTTCCATGATGGCCACCCAAGATTCAGGTAGCTGGTGACTCTGTCCCACAGGTTGCTGACAAATGAAGTCCCTACTTCAGATTAAGAAGTTATGTACTCACCATAACGTTCCATCTGAGTAGGTGGCTTCATTTGTTTGCAACCATCCCCCCCTCCTTCCCCCTGGCCTTCGGAATGGATCTATGTAGGTTGTTTATTGGAATACCCCTTTTGGGTATCTATAGAGGGGCAAACTTGATCTGAGGTCATGGAGGGTTGGCAGGGGATTATGGGTGAGGGGAGAAGCTAGGAGCTCGGATCCATTAGCTATGAAACAAGTTGCCGGCTCGGATCCGATATCGGATCCAAGACCCACAGGTTGCAGACAAATGAAGCCACCTACTCAGATGGAACATTATGGTGAGTACATAACTTCTTATTCTTTCTCAGCATCTTCACCAGCTTCTAACCACAGTTATTTGCCAAACTCAGAAAAATATCATATCTTTTACACAATACAATTCCTAATAAAGTTTTACTTACCTTACTGGTCCTACTTGGTCATGGGTGTTTTCCATTCTTCTCACAAGCTGTATGTTACCAATCCTGCATAGCTCTCCTCATGCCATTGTGGAGGTCAGTCAAGAACAACGCAATGCCCTTCTCAGTTAGGTGAACGCCATCCCTTTTGAACAGGTGAACATCTTCTGCAATGATGTCATGGCGGATTGCTGTTTTCCATATCTGGCAAGGAATTATGTCAGACCACACAAAATGACAGCATGGCCACCACGACTGCAGGTGTTCAAAAATTGCTCTGATTTGAAACCGTAGCCTTCCGAGTGGTTAACTGATCACATAATTCCTTCCAATGTGCAGCACAAGGATGTTGGGCTCAGGATAGATGGAACACTTTTCTTCCAACAACTGCAGTACTCCGCTTCAATGCATACCTCTTCTTGCAATCCAGTACACCTTCACACTGGATGTGGGGAAGCTCAAGTTGCAGTGGTTTTCAGTTATGGAGGAATGGCTGGTAGCCCAGTGAATGTAGGAATGGCCACATACCCACACTCTCACTTGTCATTCTCCTGCTCATGAAGCCATGTCAGTGTCAGAAGGTGGACAAACCTGCACAGAAAAAAAAATGCAAACAGATTACTACTGATGTTTGACAGATGTATTGGAAGATTACTTATATATTTATATCATATGCATTACCTGGTTAGCCCATCCAAATCTTCGATCCTATCCACAGGGGCAGTATTCTTTGCATTAGGTACATAAGTGGTGATGACGCTGCAGAGATACATACCTACATACGTACAGTGTACAACAAATCCTGTTATTCTGGCAACTTTCTCAAAAATAACAAATTGAAAATGTATCCCTGTTCTAACTCTCAAGTGTCCTGATTTGTGCAGGATGTCCATTTTTTGCCTCACAGATTTGATACATTTCTTGAAACTATACAAATGACAGAGTGAAAGTGTGTGTGTGTGTGTGTGGGGGGGGGTGAATAACAGTGCCAGCTGCTGACAGTTTGGCTGAAAAGTGATAATGACTCAGTGCTATATTGTAACTGCAGTGTGATAATTATGTGCAAAATTACGCATGCTCAGACACAGGTGATAATTGCTGCCCATCGCATAGGCATTCATGTTATTACCTTGTGCAGCTGTTAGGTAACATAGAGTCATTATCATCAGTAAGGAGAATACCTGACTAATTCAGTAAATAGTACAAAATTTAGACATTGAGCCCTTCCTCCCGGCTATACATACTTTGTAAGGTATGGAAAAACAGCACAGTAAACAGGAACCCCCCCATAAAAATCAAACAGATTTCCATCAGCCTAAAGGTAAGGAACATCTATCAGCAGCGATCAGAGTTATTTCTGTGATTGGAATACTTGACAACTCTTCAGACTAGAGCAAAATACATAGAATGTCTACTTTCAGTGGAATAAAACTTTATCCTGGACAGCCTATTTTCTTACTGCGATAAGCAGACAATGAAATGTCAAGCAGCCTTGCAAGCTGATTTTATAGTGTGAATAAAATGTTTAGATTAGAATAATTACAGTATAAAAAAACATAGCTGCCACAGTTCGCAACAGCATATTCTATACAACCAGTGTTATATTTGGATGGAGTAAAACAATACCAAAGCATACGAACCATCTTCAGCCATGGGCATTCACAAATGAATAACTAAGTTGTAAACAATCTTCATTACAGAATGTTGTAAGTGCCTAATGAATTGGATAGTAACGGTGAAGACCTCCAGCCCTCCATGACTCTTGCTCAGTGTATCTTACCCTCCTTGCCAATCTGCCCTGATTTATCTCACCAGAAACATCATATATGATTTCTGAACCTCTGCTATTGTTTTATCTTGAGAGCTGGCCCTCACATTGTTACAAATAAATCAGGACATTATTTCAACCCTAAATATCAGACTATTAAATGTGTCAGTATGGTCTGGATTTGGAAAAGTGATTTATACTACAGATCAACAGCCTATTTTTAATCTCTACTATTAACTTAATTTTGGCTATAATTACAAATCAATATTCACCAAATCTTGATTTTTTTCATCAATCTCAACACAAATGAACCATGATATCTACACTGCTTAAGAACATGAAGGAATAGTCTCAGAACTGGAAGCACATCCTTCTCAGCTTGAGCAAGCAAATAAGACATCCTGTAAAGTCCTCTAAAGCAAACTATGAATCAAAATTAGCATCCCTAGCTAAGGATAACCATAAGGCATCCCTTAGCTACATCTGAGACTTGGTGATCATAAGTATGTAAAATATATAAAATAATTAAGACTATGCTCTCCAAATGAACTCAACTTTAACCACACTGGAAAAAAACAACCCTTCAGTAACACTTCCTGGCAAGAACATGCACCAAAATGAAACATTCACCCAAGGGACCCCTACAATAAAATGTTGAAGTGTGCCCGAGCACCAGAATGAAATAGTTCCCCAAACAACCTTTCAGTAACACATCCTGGCAAGAACATGCACCAAAATGAAACATTCACCCAAGGGACCCCTACAATAAAATGACGAAGTATGCACAAGCACTAGAATGAAATATGTCCTCAAATGACTCTTCAGTAATAATGCCAGGCATGTACATGCACCAAAATGAAATATTCAGTACAACATGTTTAAACACTCCCTTACCTATATTTACTTTTAAAGTTGGAATAAAGGAGAATGTCACTTTTTACAAAGCACAAAGGTCTGAAAGTGATCCTAATAACGCTATAAATTTGAAAAATGCCAGCTAAAAGAAACAACTAAAGGAATTAAAAAAGACATCCAGATCTGAAATGCAAAATTTCTGAGAAGAACAGCAAACCCCATGTTGACAAAAATGCATGCACATATCCATGGTAATAAATAAAAATATAAAACATCTGACAACATCAAAAAAAAAAAAAAAGACTTTTGACATAGATTACAGTATCAATATCAAATAAAACCTACCAAACATAAAGAAATCTGTTTAGCTGACAAACATAATGGATCAGTCTACGTCATTCAGTATATTTTTTTATATCACAAAAACCTGGCATTTTAACAGGGATGTGTACACTTTCACTGTATAAGCACACACACACACACACACATATATATATATATATATATATATATATATATATATATATATATATATATATATATACAGGAAGAAAAAATCAAGGTTCGGAGGTAGATAGTTGATGAAGAATGAAAAAAAATGGAGAACACAGATGGAACATTATGGTGAGTACATAACTTCTTTATCTGATGTTGTCTGAGTATGCACAAGTACAAAAATGGAACATCTCCCCAGTGACTCCTTCCTCAGTCTGTCCTACAAGGCACAAGCACCAGAATGCAACATTTCCATTGACAACCCCTTCAGCAGCTTTTCCAAGTATGCACAAGCACCAAAACGAAATATTTGCCCTGTGACCCCATCAGTAGTTTGTCCAAGTATGCACAAGCACCAAAATGAAACATTTGCCATGTGACCCCCTTCAGTAGTATGCCCAAGTATGCACAAGAACCAAAATGAAACATTCACCCCAATGACCCTTTCAGTGTTGATGACAAGCCGGAGAGTGGAGGCCGGCAATATTACATAATACTTCATATAAGAAGTCACTAAATATAAGCAGAATAAACGTAACAACTAAATAAAATATATGCATGCCTAGGATTAGCCACTAAATGCAAAAGCATCTACAACAGCTAACTTAACAGGCTGAATACTCTAAAAAAATGAATGCATAAAAGTGCATGAAATAGGTACCCTACGTTTCTTCTTGTGGTACAAGCCTTCACTATAAAAATAACAAATGGAAATTATGCTGTTACACCACTGACACCAGATCTGAGATTTGCAAGGAGGCATTGCAGATTACCAGTGCTGATGAAGCATTGCTAACAGAAGATCTGAGACCCTGAAAGCAAGACTAGTACTATGCCTGCTGAGAGACTATCTGACCTGTGGGGTTATAGAATGCATGGAGTTGCAAGTCCCTGTGAGTTTTGTTGGATTTCTACTGTCAGATTGCACTGGGATAGATTACAACAAAACTTTGCCTGAAAGGGCACACAGATGTACTAATACCCCATGGATTGTAGCAGTTTATAATTCCAGCATACAATAATGCAGTTTGAAAATTCAAAGAGATTGATATCTCCTGCAGCCAGACACTGTATGCAGGTGTGACTGATGTATAGAGCTACTCTTGCACACTGGTTATAAGCAATAACATCTCTAGAAAATATGTAGCTTGCTACGCAGAATAGTGAAATTCCATCATTGAAATACCATGATAAGGAGGACATCTGATACACTGAGATACAGCAGCATCATTAAGCTTGGACAGGAATAAGAGTAACTGTGGTATTATGGTTGCATGTACCATGATGAATACAATGCCACTAAGGCATCTCCTTTGTGCAAAGGATTTTTTTTTATTTATTTCAGCACTGATGTATTGCTAATGGGTCTATATTAGAACATCGAAGTTTCACAACTTCGAATGTTCTAATATCGACCCCTAATAGCGAAGCTGCGGAACACCGAATTTCTTCCTAGGGAAGGAATTTGGTTGGCCTTTCCTGTGGCTTCGCTGTGTTCAGCACTGTGGTGGAAAGTTACGGGTTGGGATCAGGTAAGTGTGTGATTGTGTGGACATGAGGGTTAGGGCGCGGGGTAGGTGAGTTAGGGTTAGGGCGCGGGTGAGGTGAGTGTGCGATAGTGACGGACCTTAGGGTTAGGGTTTGGGTTAAGGTAAGTGGATAGCTAGTGGTGTGTGTACAGTTTAGTGTAGGGTTAGATGTAGGATTTTAGATGTATGTGTGTGGATTGCTGTTTGTTTGGTGTGTTTGTGTTGTGTGTATGTGTGTCGGAACAGCAAAATTTTTCCCTTGGAAAAAATTTGCTGTTCTGCATGTTCGATGTTGTCAGCGTTCGCTGAATAGGGGTCGATATTAGAACATTCGACGTTTTAAAAACTCGATGTTCTAATATAGACCCATTGCTAATCTTTCTTGGCAGTGCAGTGCAGTGCATCATCAGGCAAGAGGGATCACTGTACTCACAACTCTAATGCAATTTGCAGGTTCATTGTTGCAGTTTCATGTGTTACCCCATTGGGACCAACCAGTATACAGATGCCGTTTCCTTTGTGAGTCATGTATAGTCCCGGAGTGGGCAGATTTGCTTGTCTAATGAGTGGATAGCACAAAAATGGTAAACTGTGGGACTTGCCCTTTTGTATAGAAATCTTACTACTACTAGATCAGGATGTATTCTTTTTATTTTGCCTTGTGCCTGAGTACCAAACCTAGATCATCCATATTTTATTTAAAACAAAAGATTGCCCCCCCCCCAAGCTTAATCCAAAAAGATTTGCTCTTAGTAAGAGCTTTATGCCCAAAATATTCAGTGGTCTCCATTTAATAATATTTATAAACCACCTTATTAAAGCTTTTACTGCAATAACGGGATGACGGAACTGCAACCATGGGCGTTAATGCAAGCAAATAAAAAACTTCCGAAGGAAGAAGGCAATGAGCCAGCATCATGGATGTTCCTGCATTCTACAAATGCAGGTACAACGGAAACTTGACAAATACATTATATATATAATGTCTCAATCTTTCTCCATGCTCACTCGCCGTCATACTCGCGCACGCACACACAAACACACACACACACACACACACACACACACACACACACACACAAACACACACATACACACACACAGTCTCCTTCCTCTTCTTTCACACAGACATACATTACATGCATTCGCTCACACAAGCAGACAGACACACAACCACACTCACACACAGCACCACGCAAACAGCAGATAATCAAACAAGCAGCAAAAACACTCATTTTAAACTTCACCTGAGCAGACAAATATGATGCTGGTCCTTCCTTGAAGTCAGTCTCCGTTGCAGCTGATTGACTTTCCAGCAATCCAATGGGCACAGAAAAAAGAGGTATCCAGCAGCAAAGCAGCTAATTTCTGAAAATGTATGGAAAAAAGGGAAAGGCTGCTGCTGGACCCTCTATTTATTTGAACAGGACAATAGAAACCTAGAACGGGGGTGGAGGTGTTATGTAAGAATCTGATTGGCTGCCACCACTTCATTCAGAAAACACAAACGGAGTCCGTTTACATGTAATCATAAGAAAGGACAGGGAGCATTCCAAGATGATTTTTTCATAAAAGTTCAATAAGACCATCAGGTAACACCACTCTAAATTATAAGTTGAGAAGGTAACTGACAACCTTCAGTTACTTTTTCAACTTATTTTTTCAACCACAGCTTTTAATTACGACTGTAAACTTACCAGCGCTGCACTCAAGGGTAACAGCTTGGAATTCCTATCGTCTCATAGCACACTTGGATGTAAGCACAGAGGTGCTATGAGATGGTACTTGGGGTTAATGAATTAACAGAAATTTCACAAAGTTATGAGCCTATGCTATGTTATCTAAAACCAGCTGCCTCTATCCATGAGGGATATGGTCACAACACCAGGATTACAGTTACCATTAACCACCCATTGATGTAGGTTGCATTTGAATACGGTCAGGAAAGACCTTTGCTTTAAGTGAATGGGAATCTTATTACAGAGAAAGGGTAGTGTCTGTGACTTGTTTCTATCTCTTCAATATAATCCATTATGTCAGAGGCTAGGTTATTATCGTTTGAACGAATGACCTTCAAGCAGTTTGCTTTATCAATCTGTGGCATTTCTGTCATGGACGGATTGGAGATTGCCCTGTAGGCCAGACACAAATCAGCCCTTATTAATCTGTAGGGGACAGAATACAGTGATAAGAGTTTCAATCTTTCCACATAAAACTTCTCTAGTACATCATGTATCTTCCTTGTGCAAAATATGAGGTATTGCTCCAGTTGTTGCACACGTGTGGTGAGTTACATGCAAAAGGGTGCATTGTTTTCAATTTCTGTTGTGATGAGGGCCGAGTATAATAGGATTATAATGTTCTTGGAGATGGATGCCATGCCCATACTTATGAGTGTGACACACAGGATTGGTCACCACTGTAGACACATGGTGGCCGAACTTACAATTACCATCTACCTGAGTACCCAGGTCATGTACCACTGTATGTATTCATTGGGATGTGCTGTGTATATTGTACTTTTGTTGCGTATTTGCCTTACAAAATTAATTAATTATGCTGTTTTGGACATTTAATGTGCCTCCATAGCACTGGCACCATTCATTTGTGTGTGTTAATACTTTCTGCAGCATATCAAAACCATTACTGGATTTAAGGATTGTCCACAATTTGCAGTCATCCTCAAAGTTGATTGCACAAAGGTTGTCTAAGTTTGTCTCGACTTCTGTAAATTAAATACCAAACAGGAAAGGGCCTGGAACAGAACCCTGTGATACTGCTCTGGTCACTGGCCTCTTGCTAGAGGTGAATTAAAATATTTTGACAGTTATGTGTCCTGTTGGTGATCCATTGGGCTACCCACCTGCTGATGTAGTGGTTTGTGGCCAGTTGAGACAGTTTCTCTGTAATATCTGAAAGTGGAATTGTGTCAAATGCCTTGGTCAGGTCAAGTTATGCGGGATGCACATTTTTTCCCTCATCCGTGGAGTTGGTGACCTTCTTGAAGAAGTCATCCAGATTGAACAGACATGATCTAGCTTTAACAACTCAAAAATGGATTGGTTACACAGTCAGGAGATTGCCGATGTACTTATTTATAAGGTCCATGATGATTCTTTCCATTGGTTTATAGATGAGGTTAGTCAGGCTTGTGGGTCTATGGTTCCCAGGTGATAGTCCCCCCTTAATCAGACAGATGACTGGTGCTGTCCACTATTCTGCTGCAAAATAGCCTGTCTGGAGATTGTGGTGAAGTAGGGATCCAACTGTGTTTGCTAGGTCATATTTTAATTTATTGATAAGGTAACCTGAATCAGTGCTCATTGGTGCCATGTTTTTAGCCTTAGAGAGAGCACAGATGAACTGCTTTCTTGAGAAAATATGCTGAGTAATGTTTGCATGTATGCTTTGGGTGATGACCACTGGGGACATGGGTGTAAAGTTTGATCCAATTTCAGCTAGCAGTTTTATTGTTTGTTGCTATCCACAATCATCTGTGTACATAGCTGTGTGTTCCGCTTAAGATTCTGTACTTAAAAAAAGATTTTTGAGAACACCTCCAAATACAACCTTGGGTTTGCATCACATGACACGCAATGGAACTCTTAACACGGTTGTACAACTCCACCTATTTCACATCATTACATCACTTGCACATCATATACCTATATGTTTATCATTGGAAGGGTGTGTGTGAGGGCTATGATACCATATATGGACACATTACATATGAGGTGAATGTGATTCATGCAGAAGAGTTAATGACACAAATAATACTGACAGTCACACAATGCTACCTGGCAACACCTGAATAATCCTTATGAATATCACGCAACTGGGCATATAATGAATTTACCACAGTCCCAAGTGAATCTGAACTGGTTATATGTTTGTGTATATACAAGCATTACAATATATGGATGAAACAAGGCATATGTGCCCATGTAACTAGTATGATGTAATATTGCTGTATGTCACATAACATTTCATGATGGTAGGTATACACATGCACATCTGTGGCATGATGCAGTTGTCACTATGATGGTTGAATAAGAAATGTGTAGAATGTTAATTTACTGCACTACAAGAACACATTCTTTACTAAGGCAACAATATACATAACATCATATTGTGTCAACAGTCCTCAGGAGGCATAGCATATTACTACAGCTGTTCTGGAAGGAACATGTAATCAAATGGCAGCAGTGGTCATCAATGCATTGCATCAAATCACAGTTTGGAATACACTTTTGTAGGGCTAACGTACATCCACACCTCAACACAGCACATGTGGATGACAGCAACATTGACATGTGTAATCTTCACAGGGTCATAGGACATTACTAGACTAATGGCTAACTTCACATAAAAACATAGCCATTATTATAGCCTTGAAATAAAAATTGCTTTATCTGTATAATGTAAGATAGTAGAGGTATATGCGTATGTCTGCATGTGTTTGAATGTATTACAGACTGCCTCTGTCCTTATGTGATGTGCACTACCCATGACAGAATTAGCAATCAGACATCCAGTAATCTTTGTACGGTTTGCAGAAGGTCATGGAAGGGCTGTGCTTCATAATTTGTGTACGCATCTTTGAGATGATGACATCCTCCAACATTCTGCAGAAAGGATGTTATATTGGCAGATGGAAAAGGGGATGTTGGATTCATGGGGCTATGTTATAGGTTTTCCTGAGTGGGAGTCAAATGAAAAGAGATTCAAAAGATGATATAATAACCGTAATATGCCACTAACCACACACAGAGCTGGTGACCAAGATCAGAGTTGAACATTAGGCCTGTGTAGATATACAAATTGGATTCCATACAACATGACAGTAGCACTCCACAGATGTATGACTTTATATTGTCACAGTGCACTTTAATGAGGATGACAGCATCATTGCATGCTGAGAAGAAGATGGGAGGAGTGTGTGATATAGATGTGGAGTCACATCTCAGTGTAAAATTTTCTCCACACTCACATTTTAATGAGCACACACAAACATTGTCTACTTTGAGATTGGAACCACAAACTATCTAGCTACATAAGCTAAATAACACTGTGATTGATGTTTGTGCCACCACAGGCAGCTGAGTGCAATGCTGTCACAGTGCACTTTAGTGGGGATCCCATCAACATTGTATGTTGAGAATAAGAAGTGAGCAGGTGTGACTGGCATAGCTGTGGTCTCACATGCTGTTTTAAAATTGTCTCCAGACTGATAGTTGAATGAGCACAAGTTGACTGCAGTGATATTATAACCCCTACACAAATATCTATACTAGCTACAGAACACAGTACTTTACACTAACTCCACAGCACAACTCTGATTTTCACATTGTCAGAAAACACTTTATAATAGATGACATTTTTGTCTGTTGAGGAGAAGATGTTAGTAGGAGTGTCTCACATGCTGCTCTAAAATTGTTTCCAGAAGGAGAGCTAACTGAACACATGCATACAGGTAGATTTCAGGGAGATTAGAAGCCCTAGCTACGAAGGTAAACAAGCTAGAGAACACAGTACTTAATGCCAGTGCAACAGCATAAGTCTAACTTTTATGTTGTGAGAGAATACTTTATAGCAGATAACATCATCAGTGTCTGGTGAGAAGATGTTGGTATGAGTGTCTCACATGCTTTTATAAAATGGACTGCATAATGAGAACTAACTAAACACACATACACTTACAAGTTGACTCTGGTGAGACTTGAACCCCTACCTACCTAGTTACAAAAAAAGCTCGAAAAGGCAGTACTTAAGGCTAGCACTATGGCACATCTTGGACTTTCATATTGTTAGAGGACACTTTATAGCAGGTGACATCATCAGTGTCTGGTGAGAAGATGTTGGTAGGAGTGTTCATAGGTTTGTAGGAGGTTACTAGGCTAACTAGGGCATTTACAAGCCTAACCATTTTATACAAGTGTTCCTTAATTACCTTGGTTAGATGGTTGTTATTCACATAGCAAGTCTGTGATCAGCACCGACTGCCCCTGTCCAGGAGGGACATAGGTGCTAGGTGCTACTCCCGGGTTGAATTTAATGGTCTCCCATTCAATTGTTGTTGTGCTTGAATAAGGTCATTGAGGAGCTCTGCTTCACATGAATTGGGTGTTTATTCCAAAGGCGTGGCGATCTCTAGGAGAAACAGCTGTCTCTCCAGCATGTTCTGTTAATGTCACAGGCTAGGTTGAAATATCTGAAGCAAGTGACTCTTTTCCCATTTGATTTGCGGATGTGCAGCATTTCCATTAGGGTAGGGTCAAACATTGCTCTGTAAGCAAGGCACAAGTTGCCTATCAGAAACCTGTAGGATACAGACTAGAGTGATAGGACTTTCAGTCTTTCCATGTAGGCCATGTTTTGGAGGCCCTGAATTTTCTTGCTGAGAAACCTCTGTGGTCTCTCCAACTGCTGCAGGTGCCTGGTGAGGTACATGCAAAAGGGAGCATTGTACTCTATTTGTGGACTGATGAGGGTAGAGTACATAGGAGTTATAACATCTTTAGTCTTAAATGCTATGCCCTTACTTATGAGATGCCAACCTAGAAGGCTTATGCTGCTCTAAAATGGTCTCCAGAATGAGAGCTAACTGAACATATACATGTATATGCTTAGACACACAGGTTGACTGCAGTGAGATTAGAACCCCTATCTACTTAGTTTTACAAGCGAAAGAGCACATTACTTAACAGTAGCACCACAGCACAAGTCTACTGTGTACATTGTCAGAGGACACTTTATAGCAGATGACACCATCATCTGATAAGAAGATATTAATAGGAGTGTCTCACATGCTGCACTAAAGTGGTCTCCAGACTGAGAGCTAATTGTGCACACACAATTTTATTAGAGTGAGATGAGAACCCCTACTTACCTGTCTAGTTGAGGATTTAGAAAAAACAGTACTTGATACTAGTGCACAATACAAGATTGACTTTCATGCTGTCAAAGAATAGTTTATAGCAGATGACGTCATCAGTGTCTGATGAGAAGAAGTTGGTAGGAGTGTCTCACATGCTGCTCTGAAATGGTTTTCATAATGAGAGCTGACTGAACACAGACACACACACATACAAGTTGACTGCTGTGAGATTAGAACCCATACCTAATTATACAAGTGAAAGAACACAGTCATTAGTACTAGCACCACAGCACAAACCTCATGCTGTCAGAGAACACTCTATACCAGATGACATCATCAGTGTGTGATGATAAGAAGATGTTGGGAAGGCTATATGAAATTGCTGTGTTGTCATGTTTCACCGTAAAACTTTGTTCTCAGTGATACTTCAATGAGGACATTGGGACATAAACTCATGCTCTTCTGACTATGCACACACAGTTAGACATTCAGGTGCACACACACAAGTTGACTGTTATGCAAACTGAACCCCTACCTATTTAATACAACTGCAGAATACAGTACTTAACATTCACACTATCGCAGAAGTCGGATGTTTATGTCTTTATAGAAGATGACATTATCATAATGTTGCAAGTAACACATTGATCTGATATTGTTAATCCTCGTTCATTCCTTACGCATGGGTATCGGTTCCGACCTCGGAACCGAGCCAGACATTTTCCAAGCTCACGTCAGCTACAAACTCTCGAGCTAAACTCTTACCCATAATCCCCCTCTCCCTGTTACCTCAGATTGAGTTTGCAAGTCAAAAGAAGGTAGAGGCTACCTCTGGTCAAATGACCTAAGAGAACCGGATGGTGAGATCCACTAGAAGCCACAGGAGGGGGAAGGAGGGAGGGTCGTAATGACTGAACGAGGATCAACAATACAGATGGAACGTTATGGTAAGACATAACTTCTTTATCTGATATTGCTAATCCTCGTTCATTCCTTATGCATGGGACAGAGTCCCCAGCTATCTCTATTCCTGGGAGGCTCTCATGGAAGGACATTCCTGAGCACCATAGAACCAAAAGATGCTCTTCCCCTGGAGGCCAAATCCAATTTGTAATGATTGAAAAAGGTGTGAGGTGTAGCCCAAGTTGCAGCTGCACAGATGTCATGTAAAGAAGCTCTGGCATGGAAGGCAGCAGAAGTTGCCACCGACCTTGTTGAATGAGCTTTCATGGTATATGAATGCATGTTGCAGAGCTGAGACAAATATACACACGTGCGTGCACGGGCGGGCACACACACACACACACCCTCCCACACCCTCACACACACACACACACACACACACACACACACACACACACACACACACACACACACACACACACACACACACACACACTTCTTCAGAAACAGCAGAATTGCAAGTGTTGATGTATGTGTGTTCATATTCGGATGAACATTGTGTTTTGATCAATGATGACCAATGTCCAGTGTCAGAATAAACCCATAACAAATGTAACAATGTAGTTGTGCTCTTTATTTTTGTAGTGTACTTACAGTGGACCAGTTACTGAAATATAATTTGCAAGTGCATTGAAGCAGTGCACACATTAAGTCTGAGTAAGTATGTCTTCAGTGAATAATAAGTCCCTTCCCTTCTGTTTATGATGCATTTTGATGAGCTGGAGGATAACTGGACAATAACTATAGAAAGACATGCTAAACACCAGTTTACATAGAGCATCAATAGAATCTAATTTGTGTGAACGATGGCAAAGTGTTAGCGAATGCAAGTTTTCCATTTCATGAATAACTTGAACTTGAGAAGTAGTTAGGAATATTTTTTTATGGGAGAAACAGCTGACAGGTACTATGTTGTTCATAATGTAGTTTATATTGGAAATGGTGTGTCAACTTTTTTTGCATTAAGAACTGTTGGCTTTGCCTTCCCCGTTTGCATGGAGTTAAGCAATGAGCAAATGCAGTTCTCTGCTTAAATGGAAAAATAGCAATATTTCTATTGCTTTGCTTTTCTTTATACAAACAGTGTAAGCAGCAATGTGTGGCCATCAGCACTCTGGATAGTACTGCATATAAAAAAATAGAGCTGCTGTCTACTTTTCCCTGTGGCACCAGTTGAAAGAGCAGTGAGTGTTTGGTCAGACCATAGATGGGACAGGGTTCAAATGCAGATCATTTTTTTTACAGATGGTGTCAGGATGGCATTAGCTAAGTAAATATGATCAGAACTACAAATATGACAAACAATGACTACAGTAAAGTACGTGTCTTCCACAATTTTTATAATTAAGGCCTAACTGTGTACCGTTGTACAACTATTAGCTGTTTTGCAGACCTCACTGCAAATCAACATTTCATTGTGTGCATACAGCTTATTAAAATGACAAGGGGTGGTGTGAGTCAGTAGATATGCTATTTGTGTATGGCCATATATCCTGAAAAGTGTCACAGTAAGGAAAGCTTCTACATCACATTAGATGAAGATTTCACCCATCACCTGAACTTGTCACAAACAGAATCCTGCAGATTATTTTAAATGATTCCACAGCATATGAACACTGATAAACTATTGAATTAGGGTAACATGTTATCATTATCCATCAGCACAGTCAAGTCATCCGTATAGATACAAACATGTAAAGAGGAGTTGGTGTGATGGCATGAATTCAAGGAGAGATGAACATATACTTAGCAGTGTTTTGTTTAATGGCACATTAATGGTTCACGATAGTGAGTTTTCATTGAACTGCACTTTCACTATATTGATGCCAGCTTTTTGGTGTTCAGTAAAGTATAATTTTGGTTGAGGGTTGGAAGGCTGAGCCACAGCAGTTGGCCTACCTCTATGTGCTGAAAAGCATTTGGTTTGTTGACAGAAAAGTATGGCCACAGAATGGTGTGTTCACATATATAAAATAAAATAGAGATAATGGATGGAGTGAGACAAAAAAAAAGAAAACAGATGATTAGAACCATCATATGCCACATTAATTCTTTATTAGAATTAATACACTTTTATTATTATATTATCCACACAGATTTCCAAATCCAAAATAGAATTGTGAATTGTAGCAAGTGAACATTGCAATATGCATGGGTGTACTTCTCATCACCAAAATTACACTTTACTGAACACCAAAAAGCCGACATCAATATAGTGAAAGTGCAGTTCAATGAAAACTCACTATCGCAAACTACCAAAGTGCAAAAACACTAAAATATACACTGCAAACACATTTTCCCCCCTGCACCCCCAATTATATATACTATCTCCAAGATCGCATTACAGTGGGGAAAAGGGTATATTTCCTTATCCTCACTGTACCACAATCTATATCAACAAGTTCCAGCTACTGTGTAGTTTCCACTCCCATTACAACTTTAAATGGTAAGGAAAAAGCACTGCACCTGTTCTTCTAAAGGTTCCTGAAACTGCCAGCTGTTATTTGTTGAAGCGTGGTTCACGATAGTGAGTTTCCATTGAACGCCACATCTGAAGTAGTTGACTTCATTTGGTCTTCAATCTGTGGGTATTCTGATCCGAATCGGATCTGAGATGGCCGCATCACTAGCATCTTAGCTGAGCTCCAAACTCCTCCCCTTACCCATAATGGTCCCCTGTCTCCTTTCTTCCCTCAGATCTTGTTTGCTGCTGAAAAGCTACACATCATGGTCACTGAGCTCCAGGCTTTTTTGGGTAAGTTTACTGCCTTTCCCTTTGAGGTGTGAGAGTAGGTTCCCTTTTTTCAAACCCTTAACCTCCCTATACCTGCACTGTCCATCAGTGTTTTAAGTTAAAAAAGAAAAAGTTAAGTAGTTTCCCTTTGGCCTTCCTGCTCCCTTTCCACTATGAGTGAGTGTGTGTGTGTGAGTGTCTGTGGTGTGTACAGAGATTGTTTGTTAGTCCTAAGATGGCTGGGACCCCCAAGCCAGTCTTTAGGAAGTGCACATAGTGTGGCCATAAGCTATCCCCAGCCGATGGCCACACTGTGTGCATAGTGTGTTTGGGAGCAGCCCACTTACTTACCTCCTGCTCTATCTGTGTGTGCTTCAATCCACAGGCCCTAAAGGACAGGAGGTCTAAGTTGATCATGAAGGGCTTGCTCCCTTCATCGAGGATGGTTGTTCCTGTAACTTCTGCTTCGGCAGCATCTCCTGCTGTTGCTTCTACTTCTGCTTCTCCCCAGGCCTGTGGGACTCAAACTCCCATTGCGAGGTCTGGAGAGGGAGAAAAGCACAGAAAAGACAAGTCTAGGAAAAGGTCTCCAGACTGCTCGGCTTTGGCAGGGCCCCCAGTAAAAGTGAAGACCCATCCTACACCCAGTACTCCTCAACTCCGATCACCCAGGTTCTCCCTAGAGCCAGAGACATCCAGACCACCTTCAAGGGCTTCCCCTCACTGGCACTCCTGGATGGTGTCGGCAGCTTCATCTTCAAGGTCAACCCATAATCTTAGTAAGGCCAAGATGGACAGGATGATGTGGAAGTTCATCCGCACCCAGATCCAGATGGGAGTCTTGCCAGCACCCTCTCCTTCTGGAGTGGGCAGCTCACAGCCTTTCTTCACCCCTATAACTCTTTCTCCAATACGGCTGTCTGTTTTGGAGTCTTTGGATCCGAGGCCCCTCAGGGTCAGAGGGTAGGCATCGACGGTACCCTGTACCTCAATGCTGGCTGTTGCCTAGAGTGTGTCGGATCTGACCAGTTCAGATGCGAGCTCTCAGAGCTGTAACCTCAGCGTTGGATCCAAGGGGTGCTGTTGGTTCAGAGCTTGTCGGAGAGCAGTCTCCCTCTCAGTATCTCGGCTCATGCAGTCTCAGCTCCGACTCTTCCATCAGATTCGAGGGAAGCGGCTCTTCTGCTCATTTCTCAGGACGTCCACTCTCCCTCAGCTTTTGACGTGGTGGAGACGATCTTCTCGAGTGCATCGAGACCACTGACCATCTCCTCCTCAGACTCCGTCCTGACTCATTTGGCTCTGGGTACGGCCCCGACTCTCCTGTCCCCTCAAGGACAGCTCATGCTTGATTTGCCTGAGGAAGCTCTCACTCAAGAGCAACTTGTTTGCAAGTCCCTTCCAGAGAGTCCCACTGAGGAGGCTCCTCGCAAATGAACATGCAAAAGGAAGCACCTGGACTCCTCTCCAGAGTCCCCCACTGATAACACCAACTTGGAGGAAGGGGACAGTTCCCCCAGGTCATCTCCCCGAAGATGCCTCCAATGGAGACACCATGGATCTCCTTCGCCAAATGGGGAGGTACGCCCAAAAACCAACCCCAGATGAGTCTGTGTTCCTAGAGGCATTTGGCATGGGTCCATCTACCTCCTATGTGTCCCCTCCTGCGAACCCGCTTGTGGACCTGATAACATCTCAAGCATGGAAGGAACCGGACACCATGGAGCCTATTCCCAAGCATCCAGATAAAATTCTCAGTCTTCCACCAGACAGGGCTAGCTGGAGTAAGGGGTCCCCAGTAGATGCTATGATGGTGGCAGCTGCCACAAATAAAAAGCTCGCACAGGAGAGCTCTATGGTCCTGACCAGGAGTCGAGGACTAGGGACCGTTTGGGGAAATGGGTGTATGCTTCAGCAACCTTTACCATAAGGTACTGTACTATGTGGTACATGTCATCTGACCACAGTGTGACCTGGTGAAAGAAGTCGCTGAGTCGCCCCTGGTGTCTATGTCGGAAGAGGTCAAGAACATGTTCTCTGCACAAATGGCCATGCTAAAGGTAGTAGCCAACATGTCCATGCACCTCCTTTCCCATGCTACGGAGTGAGTCGCCAGGACGGCTGGGTCCAGCGTTGCCATGAGGCATCACACCTGGCTCCGGCTGTGTCAATTCTCAGAACCCTTCAAGGTGTCCTTTGCTAATGCCCCCTATAATGGTTCTTTCCTGCTTGGGAAGTCTGTGCGTGACACACTGGTTCAGAGTGAGACGGATGGGAAGACAATCTCTGCCATCGGGATCCACTTCTCCGCCCATCAAAGATCCTTTTCTAGGAATCAGCAAGGGGCAAAGAAGATGTGGTTCCGGAAATCTCAGTTCTCCCAGGACACTCAGGACTCATCTTCTCCCAGACGTAGAGGGGTTATGATAGGCGCCAGCCCAGAGGCAGAAAGGGTCCGAGGGAATTTTAAGTCATGAGAACTGTTCTCAGACAGGCCCGTATAGCAGCCCTGAGAGGCTGCCCGACTGCTCATCTCTGGATGCAGTCAGGGATCATCTCTTGCTACACCCAATGGAATGGGAGTCCGTAACAGCAGCCCATTGGGTGCTGCACATCATATCCAGAGGTTACTGCATCCTGTTCATAGAGCCACCTCTCTCACCAAAACACCTCCCAGACGTTCCACCCACGCAACGGGAGGTAGCAGCATTGGAAATAGACAAGCTGCTAATAAAACAAGTCATCCAAACCCTCCCCCTTAGACCAATCTGGATTGGGCATTTATTCCAGGTTCTTTTTAGTGCCAAAAAAGACGGGGGGACCTAAGACCCATTCTGGATCTTTCTAACCTGAACCTATCTGTAGCCAAAGAAAAATTCCGGATGGTCACCCTTTAGTCCATCCTGCTCTACCTGCAGGAAAAAGAATGGGTGCGCTCGATTGACCTCCAGGACATGTACTATCATATCAAAATGAACAGGCACCCCCACAGGTTTCTCTGCTTCTGCCTGGGAGCCAACCATTATCAGTTCAGGGCCTTCCCTTTGGTCTCACCACAGTCCCCAGCGTTTTTACCAAAGTGATGGCAATAGTAGCGGCTCACCTGAGGCGCCAGGGAATTCAGGTCTTTCCTTACCTGGACGATTGGCTCCTTGCTGCCCCCACCAAGCATCTGTTGTGCCACGCCAGGGACTATTTCCTGGTATTAGCAAACAGTCTGGGCATTACTATAAACCTCAGCAAATCATCACTAACTCCAGTCCAGACCCAAGACTTTATAGGAGCTCGCTTAGACACCATACAAATGGAGGTTTACCTCACCCCGGAAAGTGTACATAATTTGAGACTACATGTTTCTTACATTCTCCAGGCTCATCATCCCTCAGCAGAGTCAGTTCTGCGGGCTCTGTGTTCCATGGCAACCACAATCAATCTCCTACCCCTTGCACAACTTCGTATGCGAGTTCTCCAGTGGACGCTAGCAGTTCAATGGTCTCTACTAGATATACCTTTGTCCCATCCTGTTCGGATTTCCTGGGCTTGCAGAGAGTTACTTCACTGGTGGATTCTCTCCCCAGACCTTGTCAAGGGGCACCCCTTTGTTCCGTCCTTTCCCACAACCACAGTAACCACGGATGCTTCCCAGCTAGGGTGGGGGGCATTGCTCAGGCAGAACTGTACTAGGCACATGGTCCGCTTCCAAGACCAATTTGCATATCAACGTTCTGGAGATGAGGGTGGTTCTTCTAGCATTGCAGGCCTTTCATGCCCATCTTCCTCTAGGGACTATTACTATCCAGTCAGACAACATGTCAGTAGTCTTGTATATCAACAAATAGGGCAGAACCAGATCCTACCCCTTTTCTCATGAAGCCATGAGAGTGTGGGAATGGGAGATCTCCACTGGCCATTTTCTGGTGGCAATGCACATTCCGGGAAGGTCCAACATTTTGGTGGACAGGCTCAGCGGGACTATTCTGATGCCTTACGAGTGGTCTCTGAATCTGGAACAGATCTTTCTCAAGTGGGGTCAGCCTTGCTGCGATCTCTTCACATCTCCTTCCAACGTGAAATGCAGTGAGTTCTTCGCTCTGAACCACCCTCAGGGGGAAGCCCCCAGAGACGCACTGGTTCCTGCTTGGCCTCCCGGTCTTCTTTATGCTTATCCCCCATTACCTCTCATTTCGACGTTTCTTCAGAAAGTTTGCAGGTTGGGGAGCACAGGATTCCTCATTGCCCCATTCTCGCTTCGCCAAGTGTGGTTTCCCCTCCCTTTAGTCTCACTTGACAGTTCCACCATGGATCTTGGATCCAGTTTTGGATCCCATTTCGCAGCCCTCTGGAATTCCTCATCCAGACCTGGACAGTCTGAAACTCACTGATTGGGTGCTCTAGTTCCAGCAGTGATAAGGACACACGGTTTACCCTGTCTGGTTAAAACTACTTTCGTAGCGGCTCACAAGTCTTATACCAGAAACATATATCGTAGCAAGTGGAAACGGTTCTCTGTATGGGCCTCTCAATGGCACCTAGATCTGTTTACGGCTTTGGTTTCAGCTGTTCTGGAATTACTAGCAGGTATCTTTCACCAAGGTGCTAGTTCCTCTACCATTAAAGTCCAATTGGCTGCCATCTCAAACTTCCATGTGGAAGAAAATATGGCTTCACTAGCTTCTTCTAGACTTTGCAAGACCTTTCTTAAAGGTACCTTTCTTTTAAGACTCCCCAGTGAAAGATCCTACACCTCCATGGGACCTCACCTTTGTACTTCAGGCTCTAGTATCGCCTCCCTTTGAGCCCGTGATGTCAGTAGATTTACAATTCCTATCTTGGAAAACTGCCTTTTTTGGTGGATATCACTTCTGCTAGGAGGGTATCAGAAATTCAAGCTTTGTCCATTAAAGTTCCTTACATGGTTTTTCATAAGGACAGGGTTTCTCTCCGCACTAATCCTTCCTTTCTTCTCAAGGTGGTGTCAGAAACTAATATCAATTAAACTATCAATCTTCCCGTTTTCTTTCCAAATTTACAGAATAGGGGTGAATACAAGTTACACTTATTGGATGTACATAGACAACTGAGGTTTTATTTGCACAGAACAAAATCTTTTCATAGATCTGACTAGTTGTTTGTCTTTTATTCAAAACCTTTTCTGGGTAAGCCAATTACTAAAGTAACCATTGCTCGCTGGATTTTCCAATGTATCATGCGAGTATATTCTGATAGAGGCATTTCCCCTCTATGTCAGGTGAAAGCCCACTCCACTAGGTCCATGGCCACCTCAGCGGCTTTTTGGTCTAGGGTGTCGCTGGATGACATTTGTTGTGCAGCTACTTGGTCCTCATCTCATACCTTTATATCTCATTACAAATTGGACATTGTTTCCAGCAGTATGGCATCCTTTGGCTCCGTGGTGCTCTGGAATATCCTTCCATGAGGGCCACCCAGGTGTTGGTAGCTGGGGACTCTGTCCCACAGGTTGAAGACCAAATTAAGTCAACTACTTCAGATAAAGAAGTTATGTAATCACCATAACGTTCCATCGGAGTAGATGTACTTCATTTGTCTTCAACCATCCCCCCTCCTTCCCTCTGAACTCGTCTATAGTGGCCTAACCTTGTATATGGGAGAGGAGCACTATTGTGTCTCTCTTGTTTATGCTTGGCCTGGTTCTTGGGAGCCATTAGTGGTAAGGTCTGATTGGGTCAGGCATATGTTTTCTTGTACAGCAAAATCGATCTGAGGGAAAGAAGGAGACAGTGGAGCATTATGGGTAAGGGGAGGAGTTTGGAGCCTGGATCAGATGCGACCGTCTCAGATCCGATTCAGATGCGAATACCCAGAGTTTGAAGACAAATGTACAACTACTCAGATGGAACGTGATGGTGAGTACATAACTTCTTTTTTTGCTATATTGGTGTCTTTTTTTAATGTTTGGTAAAGTGTAATTTCCGTGTTGAGAAGTAGACCCATATGTATATACTGTATATATGATTTTAAAGATTATACAGATTAATTTAACAACATGGCATTAAGGCCAATTTTGCAAGAATTAAAATGTAAAAAAAATTATATATTTTTTAACTTGAATGAATTTGCTATTTGTGGGATTTTAATTTTATTTTGTAAGTGTGCATTGTTGAATAAACTTTGGAAACTTAGATCATTTGTTTGTGTCTTCTTCGGCTTGAAGCCCTCTGCAGTGCCATTTTTGAAGATTTTTGGTTGTTCAAGGGTCGAGTGGGTGGGTGCTGTTGTTTTGTCTCCTTTTGTTTTTTTTTTTTTTGTTTTTTTATATATTGTACGTGTGTGTGTATATATATATATATATATATATATATATATATATATATATATATATGTATGCTTTTAAAGGTAGTACAGATTCATTTAACACAGCAGCATTAAAGCTGATTTTGCTGGAATTAAAATTTAAAAAAAAGCTAAATATTTTAATTTGAATGAATTTGCTTCTTGTGAGAATTGAATCCACTATATGAAGACTCTCCCCAGGATTCAGCAAACTTCCGCGCAAGAATAGCTTATTCTTGCATGGAATGGACTATTCCCGTGCAGCACTGCAGTGCGCCATGCATATTCATGAAGACGTGCTGCCATGCTTTAATAAGGACACGGCTCTTTGTATGAGCGCAGTGTGTGTGTCTGAGAGCAGTGCTTTCACAATACACATGCCTCCTGCACTCCATAATTGCAGTATGGCAATGTAAAGTTAGCGAGAGTGTCCAAGGACACCATTACCTCTTAACCTCAGAAGAAATCTGGACAAATCTATAAAAAAACAAGGGACAAATGTGAAATATTGCTCCCACAAACTTATAAAGTCAATAGAATAACAGGCTTCGCATTAGCATGAATTTTCCAAACATATATTTGTTCACTTGAGTAGTGTAGTGGGTCCAGATGTGAGTTGTCAGTGTAATAAAGTTGTGAAACCCCCATATAAACACAAGTGCCCCATACAGTGTAGTCACACAAGAATAAATGTAATGAAAGCACATACGGGGATGTCTGGGAAGGTAAACAAAATTATAATATGTCAGGAATGATGAATGAGTCCCATACAGCTGATAGTCTATAAAATAAAACTTAAGCAATGCTAAGCATTGCACAGCTATGCTTACCTGGTGTAAGCATTGCTTAAATATGAATGCTAAGCAATGAGTAGCCCAGCTAAATGGATTTGCTCATTGGTAAGCAGTGCTGAACCTGCCCCTTTAAGCACTGCCAACCTTAGCTAAGCAGGTTTGCCCATAGCTTAGCTTTGCATATTCAGAGCCGTCCAATCACACCAAAGTGCGGGAAACTGGCCGTATTTAAAACTCGCAGGTAGGAATACAGCTCATAACTGGCTGTAGCTCCTCACTGTAGGCAGAATGGCTGGTGTTGGAGAGGGTATGTGCTTTTGGGTGCAGATCTCAAGCATAAAGTAGTCCAAGGTCATGGTAGGACTCCTTGTTAAAATCCATGACGTGAGACTGCTGCAGGGCCAGTTCCAGGGCTCCCAGTACAAATCGGAGGCCTGGGAAAGTCTTGCCCATGATCTCCCCAGTGCCACTGGCATCCCTCGGACTGGTGAGCAAGTCTGGCACCACTATGCTGACTTGAAGCAGAGGAAGAGGGAGCTCTTGAATCAGTGTGTCCAAGAAGCACAACAGAGGGGTGATATCCCAGGCATCTGTAAGTATTCATATCAATAATAAATCCAAAAAGCAGGCAAACAAGAAAAAATAGCACAAATAAACCAAAGAATAAACCTGGATGCCACTGTTCAGCGAAACAGTAAAGCCACGGAGAGAAATGTAGGCAGACTTCTGTTTAATAGTAAAAGCCACAAACAACAAAACACATAAACGTATTCAACACTTCGTGTATATTTCTAGCACTTCCTCAGATGTGGGCTGTCACAAACTAATCCACTTCATTACTTAGACTCCTGATACTCCTGATAAAAAAAGTATCAGGAGTCTAAGTAATGAAGTGGATTGGTTTGTGACAACCCACATCTGAGGAAGTTGTTGAAATATTGCTTAGATCTCTGTTGAAACTGTTTCCCCCACCCCACCCCCTATTTTCTGCTGTGTCTTCAGTTGGTATAACTGGTGTTTACAGCGTGTGTGTTATCTAACTCAAGGATCACTTGCATAAAATTTGACCTGTTAGTAACAGCCTGCATTTAATTGCTGAAACCTGTGTTCTGAGAGACTGCCTTCCAGACTATCTGCAAATATACAGAGCTGAGTATATATTTTTTGGTTATAGAGTTTGTTAATTGTTGCTTAGATCTCTGTTGAAACTGTTTTGTCTCACCCACCTTCCCTATTTTTGGTTTGTAGTTTAAATTTGGTGGCTTTTGCAGTTGCCCGCCCCACTGTAGATTTGATCTGGGACACTCCCCCAGTCCCATCTCTTTACCACATTCTACCTAATAAACTCTTTCTGTACTTGCTTTTAGTCCTTTTTAATTTAATTGCATTTTTAAACTGTTTGGTCTAATATTGCTACATACTCAAGTGTGCTAGCTTGCACTGCATGTGAATTGTTTTTACTACTGTTTTTGCTACTTTTCTGTAAAAAAATTGTAAGCCTGTTTCCTACCTTTCCTGTAACTAGTGTTCCAGATACAGATTTGCTGTATCCAGGACTGTATGTAAGCTTCTGAGCCGCCCCAAGCCTTTCTGTGTTGGAGGGAAGCCTTCTAGCTTATAAGCAGTGGTTCTGGCCCAGAAATTGTAGTTATTGACCATTTGGGCAATCTCTTCTATCTCTCTCAACTTTCTAATTTGAAAGCCTGTATTTGCACTTATTTCTGTCCTGTAACTCGTCTAGTGCAGATACAGATTCTTAGTTTTAGCACTTAAATTTTCTTATTCATGCTCAGCACTTGTTCAGAACTTGTAAGCACTAAATAAGCTACTAATCACTATAGCACTCAAGCGTCCTCATTACCTAGAGGAAAGCAGTTTTTGTACTTACTTTTTTCACTTGCTTAGAGAAAAACAGATCTTGTGCTCACTTTCCTCACTTATCTAGAGGAAAATGTTTTTTTTATTCAGGCATGTTCAAGGGTTAGCTCCCAGTGTTCTCTCCTGTCTATCTGATGAATCTGGGCATCTTGAGGCAATGCAGAAATTGCCTCATGTACACAGACAACCCTCGCCTCCTACCAACCCAACACTACAACCTGTGAGAGATGCACTTATGTAGCTAAACTGGAGGTAAAGCTCTCTCCAACCAAGACTGAACATGACAGTCATGAGAAGAAGGTAAACATTTGCACCACACCACACTCATCACATAGTCTCACTAAATCTACACCACCAAAATCCACACATAGTAACATAAAAACATTTACGGAGGCTCTCAGTAATAATCTGTCTAAGCAACAGAGACCTCCAAAGCAGAAATGCAAGCAACCTTCAACCCCCAACACAACCCAAATGACACATAGCCCACAGACTCAGTGTGCCACTCAACCACAGCCAATAAGCCAAAACAACGTACCCAACACACTAGTCATAGGTGACTCTATAGTCAGGCACACTGATGTCGCACTCACTAGGCTAAACAAGGAGAAGGTTACTGTCAGCTGCCTGTTGGATGCCAGGATTCGCCACATAACCCACGCACTCAGGTCACTCCACAACAAGTACAAATATGATTATGTCATTGTCCATGTTGGTGTGAATGACCTGAGATGTACCTCCCTGGACTACATGAAAAGAGACATAGAACAGCTCTCCGATCTTGTAGCCCAGGCAGGTATGACCCTAGCAGTGAGTAGCATTCTGCCATCGCCCCAAATGATACCGCAGTGCAAGGACAAACTGATTGACTTCAACAATTGGCTAAGCTTCTGGTGTCATTCTAAGGGGATCCAGTATCTGTCTGCTTGGGATGACATGGTCGACAGACCACAGTGCTTTGCCACAGATGGCCTACACCTGTCGCCTCTGGGATTCCGGATACTGGCTAAGGCTCTTGCTGCCCTTATAGTGCCTTTTCTAGGCAAGGTTGAAATAACAAATTCACCACCGTAACAGGAACAAGCAAGCAAAAACTGAGGGTAATGCTACTCAATGTTAGAAGTCTAAATCTCAGAATGCACTCACTCGAGGCACTCCTTAAAATGGAGAACATTGATATCTGTTCAGTGACTGAGACCTGGTTCAAGGTTCCAAAGAGCACCCCTGCACTACCAGGCTATAACTCATACCACACTTTTCGGCCATGTAACCTGGACCGAAACACCAAAGGTGGAGGTGTGTCCATATTCATTAAGGATATCCACACCTCCAGGCTAGTTGCTCAGCATAATGCATCCGAGGTTATCCAAGTGCAACTAACTCTGGGCAAAACTGCAATCCAAATTGTAGCTTGCTACAGATCCCTCACCATGAACCAGGGTTCCCACTCCTCTTTTCTTGATGTACTGGAAAATATTAGGGTTCAACCAAACACCCTAATAATGGGCGACTTCAACTACCCCACCATTAACTGGGAAAGCTACTCTTGTACCAAATCCTTAGCTCAACACTTTCTGGAATTCATAAACTCCAATGCCCTGGATCAACTTATCCACACCCCCACCAGGGACAACAGTATCCTAGACCTAGTCATTACCAACACGAGTGACCAGTGTTCCACACCTGAAGTCAACTCCTCGTTGGTCCGATCCGACCATAAGCTAATCACCCTTGATATCCACATCCCACCCCCACCCCCCCATTAAGGAGACTACAGTAAAAAATGTCTCCAAAGCCAACTTCATGCTTCTTAAGACAGAAATGGTGAACTTTATGACACCCATGCAGATGGACAATACAGTTACAACTGCTGAATCCTACACAAATGCACTCTGTAAGCACTTACACAAGTGCATGGGTCGTGCTATCCCAAACAGAACCAAGACGCTATCCTCCAAAGAAAGGAAGCCAATCTGGTATTCCCCTGACATAAACAAACTGTACAAGGAAGAAACTGTTGCAAAAGAGAGTAAAATCCCTGGTCAGGCTCAGTAAGAAGCATAGATCCCCTGTAAGATCCTCCAAAGCTAGCTACGAAAACAAAATTGCCACTAATTGCCACTAATTCTAAGGACAACCACAAAGCATTCTATAGCTATGTCAAGAATCTCAATGGCAACACCCAGATCTGCTCTGAGTTACAGCACAAAGGCATGAAAATTACAGAACCAACTGATATTGCCAACATCCTGGCAGATAGGTTCAGTGCTAACTTTACCCCCCCCCCCTAAAGGGCCCATATCTATACAGGAAGAATGCAGAGTCCCTGTAATCACAACTACGCAGGTAAAAGCTGCACTCTCTAAAGCCAAAAACACAGTATCCATGGGACCGGACAACATCCCAGGCTGCGGTTTACACAAACTTCAGAACGAACTGGCTCCCCACTTACCATGTTCAATAATAGCCTCACATCAGGCCTTGTGCCCACTGAATGGCGCACAGCAACAGTTATCCCACTCCACAAAGGAGGAGCCACCACTGATCCCGGGAATTATCGACCTATTAGCCTGACAAGACTGGTCTGCAAGGCCATGGAACGTATCATCATGGAACTCATAAACAAAGACATTGGTAACCTCCAAACTCTGGATCCCACCCAGTTCGGGTTTGTGAAAGGCAGATCATGCCTCCTGAACCTTATTGACTTCTTTGAGGCAGTCACCAAAGCCGTAGATGAGGGTAAGGTGGTTCACACAGCCTATCTTGACCTCGCCAAGGCTTTCGACACCATCTGCCATTCTGGAATTATAGCTAAACTCACTAAACTAAGTGTAAATCCCTACGTCATAAGATGGGTTGCCAACTGGCTCACTGACAGAACCCACACTGTAAAAGTTGCAGACTCCAAATCTGACCTCAAAGCAGTGACAAGTGGAGTACCACAGGGTCCGTCCTGGGACCGCTCCTGTTTGGTATCTACGTCTCTGAAGTACAGGCTAACACAGAAGGCCTCTGGCTAACGAAGTTCTCAGATGACTGCAAACTAGGAGCCATAGTCAAGTCCCCAAATGATGTGGACATCCTACAGAAGGGCCTCGCTGAGACAGATGCCTGGTGTCAGAGCCATGGCCTCAAGCTCAATGCCAAAATGTGCAGTGTCATCCTCTTTGGTAAAAACTCTGTACCCATGAACTACCACATAGGCAGCAATCTACTGAACACCAAATGTGTGATAAGAGACCTTGGGACCCAGGTGGATAGTAGTCTCTCCTTTGGTAGTCACATCGCCACAGTAGTCAGGAAGTCCTACTACATGGCACACCTCATCATAAAAGGGTTCTCATCCAGGGAAAAAAGAGGTCATTGTTCCCCTCTACTCGACACTTTGACCCATTATAGAGTACAACGCCCCTTTTGGAATGTACCTCACAAGACATCTGCAGCAGCTGGAAAGGCCACAGAAGTACCTCACAAAGAGGATTACTGGCCTCAAACAAATGCCCTACGCTGACCACCTCAAAAAAACTCCAGCTTTACTCTGTAGCATATCGCCTACTCCGAGGTGATCTCTGCCTAACATATAAAGCTATGTCAAACCCAGAGCTGTTGGACATGCTACACCTAAAGAAATCCCAATCCCTCTGAGCTACATGCTCTAGGGACCTAAACCTTGTCACCACAATAAACAGGACATGCTGGAGGGATAGATTCCTGTCCCACATACTTCCCATACTCTGGAACAGGCTACCCATCTATGACAAGCAAAGTTCTTCATTAGCACTCTTCAAGAAAAATCTTGATGAGTGCATGGGAAATAGGAAATACACCCTGGGGATCACTTCTGTGTCTCTGCTCGACAGTGGCATGGGAAAATAACTTTCTTGGGTGGCGTAAGCCAGAGAACCTTGTTGGCTAGGCTTATGTAGGCCCTTGGGCCGATAGCCTAGTACCTACCTATGAACATATGAACCTAAGTGCTAGAAACGAAAACAAAGTGTTGAATATGTTTATGTATTTTGTTTTGTGGCTTTTACTATTAAACTGAAGTCTGCCTACATTTCTCTCCGTGGCTTTATTGTTTCCCTGAACAGTGGCATCCAGGTTCATTCTTTGGTTTATTTATTCATATCAATAACTGTTTACCAAAGTCCAGCCTGTGTATGTGATGGAGAGGTATGCATAAATGTTTCTCTATCTTCTTTACAACTCCAGCTGAGCGGGCTGCAAACCAGGAAGCCCATGCAAACAGGTTGCAAAGGCTGCGTTGCAAGGCTGGTGACTAACAATCTAGCTTGTAGTATTCATACCAAATAAATATAAAGGAGTAGAATGTCACCTGGCAGTATTAAAAATGTGTATGGCTTGTACTGAATAAACCAGACAATATTACAGTAATAGTCTCATATAGGTTATATATAAAAAACTGTAACTGCCTGTCATTAAAATTCAAAACCCTGGACTGGTTGTGTTTACTCTGGTATTGCATGAATTGAAAAGTGTACAGGTTATGCACAGCAACTATAGCCCTGAAAGCATTAAACAATCAAGTCTCATCTGACAAAGTTAGTGCCTCTGTAAGACACGAGATTAACTAATATGAAATGTCTCATGCACCAAGATCTGATATCTGAATAGTAATGTTGTGTTAACCACTGTTTAACACACTGTGCTATGTCAAAAGCTATATATAAGAATGTTGTAATTACATGGTCAGATTGTACAACCAAGAGAGAATGAAACAGAAAACATGGAAGGAAACGACAGCAGTTTCTCGATAGCTTGTTCTGATGAAACACAAACTTGTATTTTTAGCAGAAACAGCCACGGTTCGAATCCCGGGAGTGGTAGTAAGCTGTATGCATAATTTCAACTAGGATTTTGTGAATAGGTGTAGAAACAGTCAGGTAGTGTTAACATAAATTTCCTCCACATTTCTTCCAGGTAAGAGAAGGTATAAAGTAGCTATAAGAAGGCTGTAGTTATACTGTGTCCAACACCCACGGTCTATCCCCAAGGCTGTAAATGACAGCAAGATAAGTACATACACCAAGTGGTCTCCCAGAAGAAATGTTCAAAAGTGTCATGCTGTCACAGCTAGTGGTCCCTGCTGCCAACAGCCAGGGGGACCGATATAAATCAAAGCATAGTATGGCAGTAGCACACACACACACACACACACACACACACACACACACACACACACACACAGTATGAGTGCACATATGTAACCCTCACTATGTGAATATGGGTAGAAACAGTCAGATAGTGTTAACAAAAATTCCCTCCACAGGTCTTCCAGGTAAGATAAGGTATAAAGTAGCTGTAAGAAGGCTGTAATTATACACTGTGTACAAACATACCACTGCCCAACCCAAGGCCATAGGTCATTGCAATAATACCTGTAGAGTAATGATTAGAGCAATGATCTATAAAGCTGTGACCACTGCAAGAATCTACATTTGTTCATTGATATCTCTCTCTCTCCCCCACCTTATCTTCACCAATAATCTAAACACATAAATGAATGGGTATGTTTTCCACCAAACATCCCATTGGGACATGTGTCCTATTGTTCTACAAATGTTGAAATGGATTCCAATTAATGTTCCCTGTTCAAATACTATCATTGGTGCCCTGTTGCTATCAATGTAATCTACATGCCAGTGTAATGCCCACTGTGGTTCCATATATGCATGTATTCTGTTTGCTATGCAAATGTTCCAAATCTGTTGTTTTGGGTTAATGGGAGTACTCATGCATGCTGTTATAACTAATCATGGAATGTACTACCCAACATATGTTCTAAAACTGCAACATCATAGCATGTCTGGGAAGGCCGATCCCAGCAGATCTGCCTCTTCCGCCTCATCTGGTCATGGCACCAGGCCCCAGCACATCTGGGACCCAACCCGGGACCTCCACATCCACTGGTCCTGCACCACCTTTGGGTGGAACTGCCTCAGGGTATGGGGCTCGTTTGACCCCTGGGCTCGGGCGCGGATAGGATCCTATCACCCGAAGCCAGGTCAAGGGGTCTAGTGCGTAGCGAGCTCCGCAAAGAATTGGGAGAAATACCTATGCCAGCTTGAGGGCTGCATGGTGCATTTAGAGAGTCAGCCTGCCCCTCCTGCTCAGCCCCCAGCACAGCACCTTCGGGGTCATGAAGGTGCAGTGGTGACTGCCAGTGGGTGGGGACCTCAGTCCCACTGTATCCATTTGGGGGCTCGTGTGCTTCTGATTATTTATTTATTTATTTACATTTGTTGGACAGGAATGTCCGACTGGACGTAGGACCATTTTCAGCGGAGGCCCGGGGAGAAAAGCTCCACAGTTAAAATATACATACAGTAGTTACATTGGATTTACATAGCAATTAACAATTTGATTAACATAGCAATTAACAGTTACAAACATAGTTACAGATGAAGAACATAGTACATCAGTAGACAACTAGAATCTTTATCTGCAAAGTACATAACAGACATTAACAATTGTTACAATAAGAAGTTCCTTCTGTATAATATGTAGTAGGCTTATGAGCATCCAAGCTTGCTATAATCAATGTAGTTAGTGGGGTGGAAAGAAATGTAGTGGTTGGATGGGGTGCATAATATTAGAGTGGGAGTTGCAAGGGCGTAGCCAGCATGTTTTTAGGTGTGCTTTTAGTAAAGTTTTGAAGTGGGTGCATTATGGTATGGAGGTAATTGTGGATGGGAGGGAGTTCCATAATTTGGCTATGGCGCAAGAGAATAGTGCTTCACCAGCAGAGGTATTGGCTTTAGTGATCTGCAAGTGATTTTTGTTGCTGGATCTTAGTCGTCTGGTGGTTCAATAGGGTTGGAGTAGATTCTGGAGGGATGGGACATTTAGTGGATGGTTTACTAGTTTGTGGGCGAGTGTGAGTTGATGCCATTGAAGGAGGTGAGGGATTTCAAGCCAGCCCAGTTCAGCAAGTGAGAGACAGTGGTGACTACAGTAGGATGCCTCTGTGGCGAATTTGGTGATTTTGTTGTAGCAGGTCTTTAGCTTGTTTAGATCGCTTTGCCTTAGGATGGTATATATTAGAGAGGCATACAGTAGAGTGGAGATAAGGTGGGAATTTGCTACTGAAATCTTTGCTGCTTTGGTGAGAAGTTGCTTATTTCTGTATAATGCTCCTAGTTTTTTGTGGACTTTTTTTATGGTCATGGATATGTGAATGTCAAATTTTAGTTCATTGTCTATTTCCACTCCTAGCAATTTGGTGTGTTCTGGTGGGTGTATAGTTGTGTTGTCTTTTGCTGTGATGTTAAAATGAGAGTTGTTTTGAGTATGTTTGGTGGGTTGGAAAATTAATAGTTTAGTTTTGTATGGGTTGAGTATTAATTGGGCATCGGATAACCAAGTTTTAACAGAGGAAAAGGCTTCCTGCGTGACTTTTTGCAGTTTGGGTAGGGACTGGGCCAAGCAGATGATGGTTGAGTCAGCTGCGTATTGTATGAGTGTGCCATGTTTGGTGGCAGAGGCTAGATTATTGGTGTAAACAGAGAAAAGTAGGGGTCCAAGGATGGATCCTTGGGGAACCGCTATGGAGACAGGTAGTTGGGGAGATATGTCATTCTGCCATACAACGGATTGTTGGCAGTCAGACAGGTAGCTCTGAAACCAGTTGGTGACTGATTGTGAGAAGGATAGGTTATTGAGGACAGAGATAAGTTGTTTGTGTGGGACCATGTCAAATGCTTTAGATAGGTCTAGGAAAGTAGCAGAGGAGAGATAGCCATTGTTTTTATGCTGAAGGATAGTGTTAGTAAAGGAGAGTAAGGCAGTGGTGGTGCTATGGTTTGGTCAGAAAACATGCTGAGTATTGGAAAGGAGGTTGTTAGTAAGGAGGTAGTCTGAGACCTGAGAGTGAGTGCATCTCTCTAGTATTTTGAAGAGTGGAGAGAAAATAGCTATGGGGTGGTAATTGGATAGTTCTGTTTTTTATGTTGGAGGTAGGTACAGGAGAAAAAGAGAAGGCAGTGGAGAGATTAATAGTTGAAGATGTGGGTTGGAGGGGAGGGGGTTGTGTTGTTTAGCTAGTGATAGTATAGTTTGTGTGAAGTGTGTTGAATGAGGTAGCAATATTTTTGGAGGAGTGATGGATGTTAGGAGGAGGGGTACTGACTTTACCTGGGTGGAGGATGGAGTTTATGGAGGACCAGAATTGTTTGGGGCTGTGTTGGGAGGAGTCTAGGGCAGACTGGTAGTATTGGAATTTGTCCTGTTTTATTAGCTTTTTGACTCTATTGCATAGTTCTAGGAATTTCTGTCTAGTTGAGGGGATTTTGGTTTTGCGCCAGTGCTCCCAGGCTTTATCCCTGTTTTTCATTTCTGACTTAGTGGTTTTCTGTAGCCATAGGGAGGGTTGTGCTTTGGTTCTGGAAAGTCTTATGGGGGCATGGTAATGAAGGATGCTCAGGAAGGTAGTATTAAAAAATTCTACTGTGTCATCAAGACTGAGGTACTTTAGAGGATGCCAGTTACATTCTTTGAGGGATGAGATGAATGTGAGTGGGTTAAAGTTTAGTTTTTTACGTATTTGACGGTAGATGACAGGTTTAGCTTGGTATAGGTATTTTTTGAGTAGGAATGTTGGGGAGTGATCACTGAGGCTATCTGATAAGCAGCCTGTTGTATGACTGGGGGCTCTTACTGACTAATCCAGGGTAGTGTGCTTGTTGGAGTTTTTATTTATCCTGGTTGGCGACTGGACTAGTTGTGTGAAGCCATGAAGGTTTGCATGATGGGTTGGATGGTTGCCAGAACAGGATTGCCAGTCAATATTGAAATCACGTAAAATTATAGTTTCTTGGGGGAGATGGTGGGTAGACCAGCTGAGGAGGTTTTCTAGTGGAGGGATGTTTTGGCCAGGTGGGAAGTAGCATCCAATTATGTTGATGGTTTTGTTTTGGTTTATTTTGAGGTTGGTATATATTATTTCTTCATTGCCTATTTGTGGAGCTGATGATTTTAAGATCTGGATGTTTAGATGCTGTTTAAATATTATAGCTACACCAGCTCCTTTCTTGTTTAGCCGATCTACTGTTAGTATGCTGTAACCGGTAGGGAGGATTTGCTCACTGGTAATGTGAGGTTTTAGCCAGGTTTCTGTCAATATGACTATATCTGGGGAGTACAAGTCTATGGTGGCATGGAGTTCTTGGACTTTGTTGGATATACTTCTGATATTTAGGCTTAGTAGAAGGAAGTCACTTGGCTTTCTGTTGGCTGTAATATGGGAGAAGTTGTGGTTCCTAGTCTGATTATGATGATTGGGGTTGGAGATGATAGGGTCAGGGTTGGGGTGGATGTCTCCACTTAGGGCTAGTTTTGATATGCATGAGGTTATTAGTTTTCTCAGTTTTTGAATGTGTTTGTTTATTAGGGAAACTTTATGATTGTGCTCTGTGGGTAATAGGTATGGTGGGAGGGTTACTATGTTAAGTTGTAGGGATGCTTTATGTTTGAATAATATAGTTGCTAGAATATGCGGGGGTGCATAGGGATGGTTCTTGAGTTGGTGGGAGGGGAGCTGAGTGAGGGTGAGTATGAGTGTTGGTGTGAGTAGTAGTACAGTGGTAGTGGTTGAGTGGGGGAATGATGGAGTTTTGGTAGGATGTAAGATATGCAAGGAGAGTGCATGCAGTGAGCATAGGTATGGTATGCTTATACATGTTAGCTGAGGAGGAGTGATAATAGTGGGAAGATGGAGGAGGTAGTGTTGGGTTTAGTGCCATGGTTGGCTATTGGAAAGATGGGAGGGGTTTGTGAGTGTAATAAAGGTAGGACCACTGGGGGTGGGAGGGAATAGGGGTAGGGTGGAGAGCGAAGCGGGTAGAGATCCTGTTAGTTGCTCTTATGAGGGGGCTGGAAGCAATCAGGCAACAGAGTAAACTGATAAAAGAACATATGATAGTGAATGTGGAGACTCAGGTAGGTACCCTGTATTTCCACAAACTATCAGTTAGCTGTGCCCCAGTTCAGGCAGTTTTAATACGTTTTATGGCAGAGCCGAGCATGAGGTGCTGAAAGGGTGGTTGTAGTTTTAAAAATGGTGCCTGCCACAGGTAATATTTATTAACTTTGGGATTGGCTTAAGGTAATAAACAGGGAAGGGGGAGTGGGAGAACAAGGATGTGAGCAGGCAGTTCTTTTGTACTGCTGCTAATGAGCCAAAGCAAAGACAAGTTTGTGTTTAAGAAACAATCAGAATTGACCAAGGACTGCTCTGAAACTGTAAGTTATTTCTTAACCATTTCTCAGGTGGAAAAACAGGATAACCTTGTATCAGTAGGCTTCTGTGGTCTCAGTTTAAATTAAAAACACACAGTATTTATCAGTTATGGATACTATTTGCTAACAGAAGGGAATAAGAGAGAAAATGGAAGATGAGTGTGTGTGTGTGGGGGGGGTGGCTGCTTACAAGCCAAAGCAGAGTGCTCTCCAGGGGGATAATGAATATTGGCTCAAACAGGTAGACACATACTCAAAGTTAACTGTAGCTGTTTGCAGGCAGTTCAGAACCGGACTGCGCTTTTCTTATAAGAATGATAAAGGTGGTACCGCAGTTCAGTACTTAGTGTGGTGCTAGGTCTTGAAAAGAAGAGTACAGAGAGGAGTAAGCACTTTTGAGATGGTAAAGATATATTATAAAGATTACAAAAAACAAACTGAGCAAATAGCTACTGCATACAGGAAAATATGTCTTGAACCAACTACTACTATATGCAGATACTGAGCCAATTGGAAAAACATCAGTGAGAAGGGACCTCAGCTGACAGTTACGCAGTCACAGATAATATAACGAGCAGCACTCTGTCCTGGGTCTCTAATGTGATTCTGTACACCAGTAACAGCACAATTATATAGAAATAATTAGACACCAGTATGAGCTGTCTACACACAACACATATACATGAATAACATTTGTTAACAAGGTGCAGCTATGCAAATAGACCATATTATTTATACTAAAAACAACTTGGTGCAGACAGACAAAATGCTAGCATGCCATAGTAACTTCCAGTAATAAAGCATAAATCAGATGTCTAACACAATTCAACATAAATAAGCATATACAGTTGTGAAACACTTTCTGGAGAGACACTGAGCTCCTCATGGGGCCTGTAGCAGAGTGGATTGTAGTTTTAAAAATGGTGCCTGCCACGGGTAATATTTATTAACTTTGGGATTAGCTTAAGGTAATAAACAGGGAAGGGGAGGGGGAGATCATGGGTGTGAGCAGGCAGTTCTCTTTTACTGCTGCTAATGAGCCAAAGCAAAGACAAGTTTGTGTTTAAGAAACAATCAGAATTGACCAAGGACTGCTCTGAAACTGTGAGTCATTTCTTAACCATTTCTCATGTGGAAAAACAGGATAATCTTGTATCAGTAAGCTACTGTGGTCGCAGTTTAAATTAACAAACACACAGTATTTATCAGTTATGGATACTATTTGCTAACAGAAGGGAATAAGAGAGAAAATGTTAGATGTCTGTGTGTGTGGCTGTGTGTGTGTGGGGGGGGGGCTGCTTACAAGCCAAAGCAGACTGCTCTCCAGGGGATAATGAATATTGGCTCAAACAGGTAGACACATACTCAAAGGTAACTTTAGCTGTTTGCAGACAGTTCAGACCCGGACTGGGCTTTTCTTATAAGAATGATAAAGGTGGTACCGCAGTTGAATACTTAGAGTGGTGTTAGGTTCAAAGTTAACTTTAGCTGTTTGCAGACAGTTCAGACCTGGACTACGCTTTTCTTATAAGAATGATAAAGGTGGTACCGCAGTTAAATACTTAGAGTAGTGTTAGGTTGGAGAGACACTGAGCTCCTCATGGGGCCTGTAGCAGAGTGGATTGTAGTTTTAAAAATGGATTACCAAACACCCCTCCCCATCCAAGGTGTCATATACCGCCCCTGTATGCTGTCTTGTCTGTTGTCCTACCCAACCTACCCCCCCCCCAAATATACCTACTATCCTTCCCCAACATCCCACTCTCACCTTAAAAAAAAGGTCAATCTGTTCCCAAAAAAATGTCACCCCATACGCAGCTGTCCATTTTGCACACATGTCCACTGGATACATGTAATCTGGTCTAATTGGCTTCACAACACATTATTGTTGTCCTCACCCCTCTCTCAGAGGTTTGAGTGTCCAAATTCAGTATATATGCACAGCTGTTGCTATAGAAGAAATGGACAGCTATAGACCTTCCATGCACCCATCCTGCACATCCCTAGCTATATTTCATATTGTTTTTCCCTCTTCATGCCCCCTTTTTCATCACTTTCCTATCACCCCTTTTATCTTTTCCTTTAAAGAAATTAGCACGGGGATAAGCTGAAGTAAACAATAGTAAAAGGGAGTAAGCCTGTTTGTGTGGTGCTAATCGATGCCTACACAGGTTAAGCACTTTTAAGGCTGTCTGTCAGCATAGTTAACTGGATATTAGCATTGCTTACCACTGCGCAAACCTGCGTACAACTGTTTAAAAGTGCATTAATCACACTGTATCTAACAGCCCTTGCTCTTCCCAGGAACAAAATAATCAGCCCTTGCAAGTCTTGAACCCTGGACCCTGCACACCATAGACACAGCAATTTACCACCAAGACATCTGAGCTGCAGGTATGTCTGATGTTCTTTTCAAACATATCATTCAACATAGTCATTCAACAGCAGGGAAAAGCTTTGTTAACATTAGTCATATTTTGTACATATATATAAATGTATATGTGTATGGAGATGCATATATATATATATATATATATATATATATATATGTGTGTGTGTGTGTGTGTGTGTGTGTGTGTGTGTGTGTGTGTGTGTGTGTGTGTGTGTGTAAACATTAATATGTAATATATATAGGGATATACATATAAAATATACACATATATGATTGATATATATGAGTGTGTGTGTGTGTGTGTGTGTGTGTGTGTGTGTGTGTGTGTGTGTGTGTAAATAATTACATATATATAAATATCTATGTATGTAAAACAAATTTTATCTATATATATAAATATATACGTATATCTGAATGTATATCTATATATATATATATATATATATATATATATGTGTGTGTGTGTGTGTGTGTGTGTGTTTGTAGTGCAGTCAGACATCAGATCCATACTCTGAACCTCTTACTGCAACAAATCTGTCCAAAGGCTGCCAAAATGGGGGTCAAGGGGCTCAAACTAGGGACCTCTTGTAATTACTGCCCTTATCCCTTCCTCCCCAGCAGCAACTATTCTGCCTTGCAACAAAATAATAAGTCATGCCAACTCTTGAACTCAGGGCTTTGTAAACTACAACCAGAGCAATGTACCATTACACCATCTGAGCTCTACAAAATTCTGATGATTTTCCAAACATATCAGTTAGTACAGTCATTCAGCAGTACTGAAAGCAGTCTGTAGAATCAGTCAGGTTCTCTATAGATACATGTATATATGTATGGAGATGCACATATGTGGACAACTCTATATAGATATATATATATATATATATATATAGAGAGAGAGAGAGAGAGGGGGGGGGAGCAATACATCTAAATTTATATCTACTTATATTCATACACACTTATATAGAAAGGTGAATAAATACATACACATGAATATGTGTGAGTGTGTGTGTGTGTGTGTGTGTGTGTGTGTGTGTGTGTGTGTGTGTGTGTGTGTGTGTGTGTGTGTGTACATAAATATATAACCCCTCAAACACATGCAATCTGAAGGTCATGCTGCTGCACCCTAGAAGTCTAAATCTGAAAATGCACTCACTGGAAGTATTCCTTAAAATGGGGAATAATGACATATGTGCTGTAACAGAGACCTGGTTAAAGGCAGCAGGAAGCACTACTGTACTACTAGCCTATAACTCATTCCACACCTTTTGGCTGCAGAATTTGGGCTGACGCTCCAAAGGTGATAGTATTTTCATATCCATGAAGGATGCACACTCCTCCAGAGTGGTAGACCAACATTATGCATTACAGATCCTGCAGGTGTAGCTAACATTGGGTAAGACAGTGATTCAGTTTGTAGCTTGCTATAGGTCCCCAAACATGTCCCAAGACTCACACTCCATGTCCCTAAACACCCTGGAGAATATTAGTGTCCAACCTAACACTCTCATGCTGGTTGACTTCAACTACCCCACCGTTAACTGGGAAAGCTACTCATGTACCAATGCACATGCTCATCACATCGACCTGGTCCCTCCTAACATGGGTGACTGTTGCTGTACACCAATAGTCAAACCCTCCCTTGTTATATCTGAACACAAATTAATCACCTTTGGAAATCCACAGCCCTCCCACCACCCCCCTGCACAGTTAACCACCATGAAAACCTTTTCCAAAGCTAACTATGGCCTCCTAAAAACAGAGGTGGCTAACCTCACGACAGCCATGCAAATGGAGTCTAGTTGCATGACTGCTGAATCAAACAACAATGCACTATGAACATGTAAACAAATGCATGGATACTGCCATACCCAATAGAACCAGGACCCTCACCTCCAAAAAAGGAAGCCAATCTGGTGGTCCCCGGCCATAAAGAAACTGTACAACAGAAGGAAGGAACTGATATGGAATAAGGAGAAGTCCCGCAACTGGAAAAAAACCCTTATCAGCCTCAATTAAAAGTTGAGATCCCTCATCAAATACTACAAAATCAGTCATGAAAACAGAATTGGATCACATATTAAAGACAACCACAAGGCCTCACACAGTTATGTAAAGAATATCCATGGTAATACCAAGAGTTGCTCTGAGCTACTAGACAATGGTACCTCCTAGACTGAGCCAACAAATATTGCCAATATACTGGTTGACATATTGAGTACAAATTTTACCCCTCTCTCTCCCACCCCAAAGGACCAATCATAATACCAGTACACTGTCAGACACCCAGTATTACTGCTGCACAGGTTAAAACACCACTGTCCAAGGCCAAGAATACAGCTTCTATTGGACCTGACAACTACAGAGTGACCTATCACCTCACCTGTGTGCCCTGTTCAAGCCCAGCCTCACCTCAGGCTTTGTCCCTACTGAATTGTGCACTGCTGCAGTCACCCCTCTCTGCAAACGAGGTGCAACTACAGATCCTGGGAAATAATGCCCCAACTGCCTGACAAGTCTGTTATGCAAAGCTATGTAATTCATCATCATGCACTTAATAAACAGGGATATGGGAATTTGCAGACTCAGGATCCCACACAATTTACTTTTGTGATGGGTAGGTCATACCTGCTCAATCAACCTGGTCACCTTCTTGGAGTCAGTCACCTGAGCTGTGGATGAAGGCAGGGTGGCACATACAGCCTACTTAATCTGGCCAAAGCCTTTGATAAAATTCCCCACTCAGAAATCATGCAAAAACTCACTAGGCTAGGCATCAAGCCCTGTATCACTAGGTGGGTTGCAAACTGGGTTACAGGTAGGACTCACAGTGTGGAAATAACTGACTCCAAGTCAGACTGCTGAGCAGTCATAAGTGGAGTCCCACATGGTTCTGTTCTGGGTCCTCCCATGTTTGGTATCAACCTCTTTGAAGTCCATGCCAACATGAAGAAACTCTGGCTGACAAAGTTTGCAGACAATTACATGTTGGGAGCTATTATTAACTATCCAAGTAATGTTGGCATCCTACTGAAAGGCCTCACTGAGACCAGTGACTGGTGTCAGAGCCATGGCCTTAAGCTCAGTGTCAGAAAATGTGTTGTCATCCCCTTTGGGGAAAACCCTGTTCTCATTAATTGCCACATTGATGGTAGTCCCCTGAATAAAGAAGATGTTATAAGAGATCTGGGCACACAGGTTGATAGCAATGTCTCTTGACAACCACATTGCCACTGTGGTCACAAAGTAATTCTGTGTGGCACATCTCAGTACTAGCGCATTAGTATCCAGGAAGGAAGAGGTCATTGTCCCCCTGTACTCTTCTTGACAGAGTGACACAGTTTGTTTCAGCATACATATTCTGATGGGTGGGAGATAGGTAAATTAAATGCATGTCCTCATTTCCTGGGATCAATCATATCATTACAGTGATTTACCAGAGAAATAATAATCTGTAAAACAGATCAGAAATATGAGCAATAAACCTGGACATCCTGAAATAATCCAGCCAGTTGACAGGTATGCTCAGAAACCCTTTCTGCAGTGAATCTGGACCAAGGCTGACAAAGTGGTGGGTGGAAGCCATGAAAATGAGGATGTATCTGAAGTACTGGCATAGATAAGCTAACACAGTTGCTGTAGTAACACCCTCCTGTGTGCTCTAACATATATTTAGTGAAATAGCACAAGTAATTGAATTAGGAAATCTGCTATGGGTAATTACACATGTATTTGCAAATATATCAGGCACTACGGGGATGTATTAGCACTGACAAACAGACATCAGTGTGAAAGTGCATACCCACAACCAATATCACCACAGTCACATACTGGTAAGTCAAGTGAACAGTAGAGTATACGGACTGTGTGAACAACTACATCATTGTTTGCCACTCACACACTAGCCCTACATGTTGTTGTTATGTTTCAGCTTTTCCTGGTTAGGGGTCGCCACAGCGGAACTCCAGTCCGCTAATGATTGACAGTAGATTTTCACGAACGCCGAGGTGCCAGCTCGACGTTTAACCTTCAATGAAGGCACGCCCATATACGCATGTCTTTCTAACGCCCACCCAACTGTTGGGAGGACATGCAGACTCCACACAGAAGGCATTCCCTGCACTCCAGCTACGAATTGAAGGGGAGAACCTCTTGCTGTGAGGCAACAACGCTATTGCTGCATAGCCC